>NC_133724.1:7214395-7471895 GCF_048934315.1 Petromyzon marinus
TCTGTGTGTTAGATAATATCTACGTGTGTGTGTCTGTGTGTTAGATAGTGTCTACTTGTGTGTGTGTCTGTGTGTTAGATAATATCTACGTGTGTGTGTCTGTGTGTTAGATAGTGTCTACTTGTGTGTGTGTGTCTGTGTGTTAGATAGTGTCTACTTGTGTGTATGTGTGTCTGTGTGTTAGATAGTGTCTACGTGTGTGTGTCTGTGTGTTAGATAATATCTACGTGTGTGTGTCTGTGTGTTAGATAGTGTCTACTTGTGTGTATGTGTGTCTGTGTTAGATAATATCTACGTGTGTGTGTGTCTGTGTGTTAGATAGTGTCTACTTGTGTGTATGTGTGTCTGTGTTAGATAATATCTACGTGTGTGTATGTGTGTTAGATTATGTCCATTTGTGGGTATGTGCGTGGGAGCGGTGGCGTAACGGTTAGCGCTGTGCTGCGCTACGAACCGCAACGATTATCCGAACCGTTCCTGAGCCTCCCCTAGGTCGGCTCAGCCTTAAACGAGTACCCGGTGCGGTGCGTAAACATCGCACCACCGGGGAGACAAAGGCGGCCGGGCGTGGTGTTGACCACTCACCCCATCGTGTGCCACAGTGCCGGCCTTCATAGTTGCTGCTGCTCGCTAACAGCACTTGCCCCAACAGTCAGTTTAAGGCTACACGGGGGAACTTTGTGACTCATCTCAGTCGACCTATAACGCCTGGGTCTGCCCCGTGACCTTGCCAGCAACGAGACTTCTTCCGCCCTTCCTGGCGTGGTGGCCTCAACATGCACCCAGCCTGGGAGTTCTCGACGGGTGCTTTACGTCCCCGTGGACATGCCCACCTTTGACCAACGTTGGGCCCAACGCCGTAGCAATGTCGGGTCGACGTCGGGTCGACGTCGGGTCGACGTTGGGTTGACGGCGTGCCGACGTCGGACCGACGTAGGGTCAACGTCGGGACAACGCCGGATTAACGTCGGACCAACGTCGGGTTAACGTCGGACCAACGTTGGGTGAACGTCAGCCCAACGTCGGGCTAACGTCGGACCAGCGTTGGGGAAAACGTCGGGCCAACGTCGTGCCAACGTCGGGCCAACGCCGAACCAACGTTGGGTGAACGTCAGCCCAACGTCGGGCTGGCATCGGAGCAGCGTTGGGGAAAACGTCGGGCCAACGTCGGGCCCACGTTGCCACGGTCCATTCTTAACCACTGGACGGCGCGCGCTGTAACGCTGTCAGCAGGCGCTCTGAAGGAGCTGTCGAGCAATGGGGAAGGAGGACGAGCTGTGGAGAGCCGTGCAGGGCGGGGACGCGGCGTGCCTGAGACGCCTCCTGCTGAAGCACCCGGAGGCCAAGAGCCGTGAGTAGAGCGAGAGCGAGGGAGCGAGAGAGAGGGAGGGAGAGAGAGGGAAAGACTCGTGACTTGTAAACAACTTTCATCGCCTCAAGTGCAGCGACAGCACTGGAGGCGATTTCGATACGAAACGCAAAGTCACCAGCAACAAATAACGCAAATACAATATAACACACGCGCGCGCTGTGCAGCAATGGACGCGCCGCGCACAGCACCAAAACGTCACCCACGTGGCGGCGGCGACGGCGGAGCCTTCCCACGTGCTCGTCGAGCGAGCACGTGGGAAGGTGACAAGGAGGGTGGTGCCCGCCAGCGTTCGAAGAAGACGCGCTGCACGTCACCGACACGCGTGTGTGTGGTACGCGGCGTGCTCCAGACGGAGCCGTGCCCTGAGCAGGCCCCTGAACACTGGAAGGGCCACAGAGCGGCCGTCAGTGTCGCCTTGCCAGCGTCTTTTTCCTCGTCTTGTACACCGCCATGTTAGCTTGGGCGCAGACGAAGTTGGTGAGATCGCGGCGTTTGTTAGCCAGAGAGAGAGAGGGAGAAAGAGAGAGAGAGAGGGAGGGGGAGCGAGACTTTTGACTTTGAAACCACTTTGATTGCTGCCAGCAGCAATAGCTCTGGAGCCGCTTTCGATACGGGATCACCAAACATCGAGTCGAACGTCACAATTGCAACCTGCGGTGCATGCGCCACACCTCCACGTGCAACGCAAGCACCGCGTCGCCACGCCACGTAGCCCACGGAAAGTTAACTGGTTAAAAGAGAGAGCGAGAGAGCGAGCGAAAGAGAGAGAGTGAGAGAGAACGCGAGAGAGAGAGAGACTTTTGACTTTTAAACAACTTTTATCGCCGCCAGCAGCAAAAAGCACTGGAGGCGATTTCGATATGAAACGCACAAAGTCACCAGCAACACAAATGAAAACAAACGCTACAAATCCACGCGCTGTGGCGCTAAAGAGCACCGCGCACAACACGAAAGAAAAGTCACGTGGTGGTGGTGGTGGTGTCCAGGGCGAGAGCGACTGTGGGAAGGGCTGCGTGCAGATGCAGCACTTGTCGTAGTTATCAAAAAAAGAGAGAGAGCGAGAGAGTGAGCGAGAGAGAGCGAAATGGAGTAGGAAGAGAGGGGGCAGAGAGAGAGGGAGGGGGGGCAGAGAGGGGGGTAGAGAGAGAGGGAAGGGGTAAGGAGAGCAGAAAATAATATTTTGTTGGGTCTTTCATTTAAAAGGCGGGGGAGGGTGGGTTTACATAAAGCAAAGCATAAAAAAACCCGAAATGATGAACGGAGCAAAGTGCTGACTACACCGAGCATCTTCTTGTTTCCCCTGATCGAGAAAGAGAAAGAGAGAGAGTGAGAGAGACAGAGAGACAGAGAGAAAGAGAAAGCGAGAGAGAGTGAGAGAGAGAGAGCGAGTGGAGCCACGCTGAGCCTGGCTGCTGGAACGGGACCTTCTTTGTGGTTATTGGCAGAGATGGGCAACATGTAAATAATAATACAGCCAATCATAATAGCATCGTCATAGTATTGGTATGTCTGGTGTTCGTGCCGTTGTTGTTACAAATCATACCTCCAATGTATAATTGTGCTTCCCATCCTCGGGTCCCCAATTGTGCAATGCATGAAAAGCAGTGGCGTAAAGAGCAGGGAAGGCCACTTTAAAGAGATGACTTTAAAGAGTTGATTTTAAAGAGATGGGTTTAAAGAGAGAACTTTAAAGAGATGACTTTAAATAGATGGGCTTTCAAGGCAGAGACAGGTGATGGAGCGGCAGGTTATTCCACAGGAAGGCGCTGTATGGTTCTCAACAGACTGCGATGTCGCGATGTACATTCCCAACCGAGAACACCATTTGCGGTGTACATGATGTTTTTTTACATTATTTTGAAAGATAACAACTCAAGCTGTTCTAAAAAAAAATACGTTTTATTGTTATTGTTGTGTTTAGTTTGTTGTCCTTCTCCCGCAACCTCCTTTTATCACGGTTGGCTACGTACGGTGCGAAAGAAGTAAAAAATACATGCAAATTACTACACACTACACTATCATACACTACTATACAATACACTATACACTACACTCCTGTACAATACACTACTATACTATCATACACTACACTACTATACACTACACTACTATACACTACACTACTATACACTACACTATCATACACAACACTACTATACACTATACACTACACGATACATTACACTACTGTACACTACACTATCATACACTACACTACTATACACTATACACTACACGATACACTACACGATACATTACACGACTATACACTACACTATACACTACACTATACACTACACTATACACTACACTATACACTACACTACTATATACTACACTATACACTACACTATATACTACACTACTATACACTACGCCGTTATTAGGAATCCACTGGAGCTATGTATTTTTTAATCATACTTCCTTTAGAGGTGCGTTTTGTGTTTAGTTTGTTGTCCTGCCCCATCCACACCTCCAAATAGCATGGTTGGTGAGGTGTTAACTACCTCGCCTGGTATACAGGAGGTCGTGGGTGACGCAGCGGGGGCGTTAGTGACGCAGCAGGGGCGTTAGTGACGCAGCGGGGGTGTTAGTGACGCAGTGGGGGCGTTAGTGACGTGAACGGGGCGTTAGTGACACAGTGGGGGTGTTAGTGACGCAGTGGGGGTGTTAGTGACGTGAACGGGGCGTTAGTGACACAGTGGGGGTGTTAGTGACGCAGTGGGGGTGTTAGTGACGTGAACGGGGCGTTAGTGACACAGTGGGGGTGTTAGTGACACAGTGGGGGTGTTAGTGACGTGAACGGGGCGTTAGTGACACAGTGGGGGTGTTAGTGACACAGTGGGGGTGTTAGTGACGCAGTGGGGGCGTTAGTGACGCAGTGGGGGTGTTAGTGACACAGTGGGGGCGTTAGTGACACAGTGGGGGTGTTAGTGACGCAGTGGGGGTGTTAGTGACACAGTGGGGGTGTTAGTGACACAGTGGGGGTGTTAGTGACGCAGTGGGGGCGTTAGTGACGCAGTGGGGGTGTTAGTGACACAGTGGGGGCGTTAGTGACACAGTGGGGGTGTTAGTGACGCAGTGGGGGTGTTAGTGACACAGTGGGGGCGTTAGTGACGTGAACGGGGCGTTAGTGACGCAGTGGGGGTGTTAGTGACGCAGCAGGGACGTTAGTGACGTGGCAGGGGCGTTAGTGACACAGTGGGGGCGTTAGTGACGCAGCAGGGGCATTAGTGACGTGAACGGGGCGTTAGTGACGCAGTGGGGGTGTTAGTGACGCAGTGGGGGTGTTAGTGACGCAGTGGGGGTGTTAGTGACGCAGTGGGGGTGTTAGTGACGCAGTGGGGGTGTTAGTGACGCAGCAGGGGCATTAGTGACGCAGTGGGGGTGTTAGTGACGTAGCAGGGGCGTTAGTGACGCAGTGGGGGCGTTAGTGACGCAGCAGGGGGCGTTAGTGACGTGCACGGGGTGTTAGTGACGCGGCCGGTGTGCAGCTAGTGCGAGTCTTGTTACAGTGCACACACACACACACACCACACATAATAGAGGCGTTTTGGGTTAGATCACGTAAATATAAAGGCGTCGTGAAACCCGCCATCACCCGACACAGCCAATCAGTAAGGGCTTGTCGCATGCACAAAACGTGTCAATTCGTTAATAGCACAGCACACACCGGTTGTGTGTTTGAGAGTAAACCCACTTCAACATTTACAATGATAGTGTAGTGTATAGTGTAGTGTATAGTGTAGTATACTAGTTCAGCACACACCGGTTGTGTGTTGGAGAGTAAACCCACTACAACATTTACAATTATAGTGTAGTGTATAGTGTGTAGTGTATTGTATAGTGTAGTGTATAGTGTAGTGTGAAGTGTATAGTGTAGTGTATAGTGTAGTGTATACAGTGAGGGAAAAAAGTATTTGATCCCCTGCTGATTTTGTACGTGTGCCCAGTGACAAAGAAATGATCAGTCTATAATTTTAATGGGAGGTTTATTTGAACAGTGAGAGACAGAATAATAACAAAAAATCCAGAAAAACGCATGTCAAAAATGTTATAAATTGATTTGCATTTTAATGAGGGAAATAAGTATTTGACCCCTCTGCAAAACATGACTTAGTACTTGGTGGCAAAATCCTTGTTGGCAATCACAGAGGTCAGACGTTTCTTGTAGTTGGCCACCAGGTTTGTACACATCTCAGGAGGGATTTTGTCCCACTCCTCTTTGCAGATCTTCTCCAAGTCATTAAGGTTTCGAGGCTGACGTTTGGCAACTCGAACCTTCAGCTCCCTCCACAGATTTTCTATGGGATTAAGGTCTGGAGACTGGCTAGGCCACTCCAAGACCTTAATGTGCTTCTTCTTGAGCCACTCCTTTGTTGCCTTGGCCGTGTGTTTTGGGTCATTGTCATGCTGGAATACCCATCCATGACCCATTTTCAATGCCCTGGCTGAGGGAAGGAGGTTCTCACCCAAGATTTGACGGTACATGACCCCGTCCATCGTCCCTTTGATGCGGTGAAGTTGTCCTGTCCCCTTAGCAGAAAAACACCCCCAAAGCATGTTTCCACCTCCATGTTTGACGGTGGGGATGGTGTTCTTGGGGTCATAGGCAGCATTCCTCCTCCTCCAAACACGGCGAGTTGAGTTGATGCCAAAGAGCTCCATTTTGGTCTCATCTGACCACAACACTTTCACCCAGTTGTCCTCTGAATCGTTCAGATGTTCATTGACAAACTTCAGACGGGCATGTATATGTGCTTTCTTGAGCAGGTGGACCTTGCGGGCGCTGCAGGATTTCAGTCCTTCACGGCGTAGTGTGTTACCAATTGTTTTCTTGGTGACTATGGTCCCAGCTGCCTTGAGATCATTGACAAGATCCTCCCGTGTAGTTCTGGGCTGATTCCTCACCGTTCTCATGATCATTGCAACTCCACGAGGTGACATCTTGCATGGAGCCCCAGGCCGAGGGAGATTGACAGTTCTTTTGTGTTTCTTAAATTGGCGAATAATCGCACCAACTCTTGTCACCTTCTCACCAAGCTGCTTGACAATGGTCTTGTAGCCCATTCCAGCCTTGTGTAGGTCTACAATCTTGTCCCTGACATCCTTGGAGAGCTCTTTGGTCTTGGCCATGGTGGAGAGTTTGGAATCTGATTGATTGATTGCTTCTGTGGACAGGTGTCTTTTTTACAGGTAACAAGCTGAGATTAGGAGCACTCTCTTTAAGAGTGTGCTCCTAATCTCAGCTCGTTACCTGTATAAAAGACACCTGGGAGCCAGAAATATTTCTGATTGAGAGGGGGTCAAATACTTATTCCCCTCATTAAAATGCCAATCGATTTATAACATTTTTGACATGCGTTTTTCTGGATTTTTTTGTTGTTATTCTGTCTCTCACTGTTCAAATAAACCTACCATTAAAATTATAGACTGATCATTTCTTTGTCAGTGGGCAAACGTACAAAGTCAGCAGGGGATCAAATACTTTTTTCCCTCACTGTAGTTTAACAAGACAACACTTGCCACCATCCTTCAAACCCTTTGGTGAAAAAGAGCAAAATTTTTGTACGTTATAATTTGTTTATATTATAATGTAATGTTTATATTATAATGTGATGTTTATATTAAAATGTGATGTTTATATTATAATGTAATGTTTATATTATAATGTAATGTTCACGCGAGAGCCGGGGGCTTATGAGAACCATGGGGTTTCCGCCATGAGGTTCAGTTGTTCGAGCGAGAAATAACCAGCGACAGCTTCGACCTTCGGGGCCTCATCGGCAGAGGAGTCGGGCAGAGTTTGGCAATCGAATTCCCCGCAGGGTCAGCCGGACTTCAGGAAGACTGCGGTCACCCCTCCCGCCCCAAACCCCAAATCGGTATAGCCAGGCAGCGTTCTGTGGCTACGTCTTCATCGTCGTTACTCGGAGTTGCTTCTAATCCAGCAGCGATGGTTTGGCGGATAGCCACGAGGACAAAGATGCCTCCCCCCCACCGCCCCCCGTGTAGCCTGTAACAGACTGTTGGGGCAAGTGCTGTTAGCGAGCACCTATGAAGGTCGGAACGGCACACGAGGGGGTTGGTGGCCAGCACCACGCCCGACCGCCTTTGTCTCCCCAGTGGCGATGTTTACTACACACCGCACCAGGTACTTATTTGAGGCTGAGTCGACCTAGGGGAGGCCCACGACCGGTTCAGATAATCGTCACTGGTGTTGGTGGTGGCCGTGAGCGGGAATCGAACCAGGGTCGCTGGGTTCGTAGCGCCGCGGCACTAACCACTACACTACCGCTCCCCACAGACACACACACATAGACAGACACACAGACACACACAGACACAACAACAACCGCCATTCGCCACTAAGTTGCGGTGACGTCACCACGACGCTTGTGCCAGGCCATGTACACCTTGAGGCCACGTGAAGTGTCGAACACCCGCTGGCAGGAGGTCACGGGGCAGACCCAGGTACCACGGGTCGACTGACTGAGATGACTGCGACGACTGGCTGATGCACCACCTGTGCCCCCTACTGTGCCAACTTGCTGTGCTTTAGCCACCCGGCACTCCGCTCGTTTAAGCGTCGCTCCTCCGCCCTCCATTGTTGTTGGAGGGCGACTGCCTCCAACTGCCCAGTAGCGTCCTTCACGAGCCTCCTCCGCAGAGGCCGATCTTGACACCGCTGGTACCAGTCATCGGCAAATCCACTCGGCTCCACGTCCTCCTGTACCACATCACTCCATCTCTTCTCTAGCCCGTGCCGCGCCCGTTTAGCCTCCTCGATCCGGCCGAACAAAAGCTGTTTCGGCATGCGGTGGCTGGGCATGTGGGCTACATGACCCAACCAACGCAAGCTTTCCTGCCGGAGGAGCTCACCGATGGGGCCTTGCCCAGATCTTTCAAGGATTTGTGAGCTCCTCACACAATCCAGCCTGATTAAACCCAGGATGTATCGTAGTCAGGCTAGCCTAAATGTTTCTAACCGGCGAAGATGTTCCATTAGGGGGGTCCACGTTTCGCAAGCGTAGAGAAGGGAGGGAATGACCGTGGCTGAGAAGACCTGAAGCTTAGTGCGGAGCGACAGACCAGGTAGCTTCCACACAGCGTTACGCAACCGATGAAAAGATATTGCCGCTAGACTGATTCGGAGTCAGACCTCTGCTGTTAAACTGGAGCCGGTCATAAGCACACTGCCCAGGTATGGGAAACTCTCCACTCTCTCCACAACTGCCCCAACACCGATTGGGAGTTGTGGGGGTGGAGTGTCCGATGGTACAAAATACCCAGGCAGGTGCTTGTTTTTGGTGGGGCTGATGGTAAGGCCCCATGTCTTAGTGGCACGCTGCAGTCTCAGCAGCAGCGTCTCCAACTCCTCCTCTGAATGAGCAGCTATTACCAAATCATCAGCATACATAACGTGGTTGAGCAATAGGGAGCCATCCCTTGACCGCACCCGGGCATCGATCAGCCTCCCATTATATCTGTACCAAATGGATTCCCCCGGTACAGCTGTTGAAGGCTTCACGAACTGCGTGGTCAAAATAGAGATTAAATCATGTGGGAGCCAGAGGACATCCCTGTCGCACCCCAAGGTGTACAGGGAATGGCTCTGACTCCCGGCCACGTAGTTTTACCCAGGCCCGCTCACCATCATGAAGGTCCTTAATGATCGTGAGCAGAGGGTCAGGGACTCCAAAAGCACGAAGAACACCCAGAGCCCAGGCCTACTGATGGTATCATAGGCCTTGACCAGGTCAATAAAGCAGAGATGTAGGTCTTGTTGGAATTCCCTACACCTCTGCTGTAGCAGACGGACAGAAAATATGGCATCTGTGCAGGACCGCCCTTTCCTGAAACCGCATTGGGGCTCCGCAAGCCTCTCCTCAGCGTGCCTGGCAAGGCGATGTTGAATAATCCTTGCCAGGACCTTTCCCGGCACACTGAGGATTGAGATGCCCCTGTAGTTGTTACAGTCTGTGCGGTCCCCCTTCTTAAATAGGGGGACCACCAGGGCATCCTTCCAATCCTGCGGAACCCGTTCAGTGGTCCAAACTGTTGTTATGATGTCATATAGGGCAGTCACACACAGACACACACAGACACATAGACACACAGACACACACAAACACACAGACACACACATAGACACACACATACACAAAGACGCACAGACACACACAGACACACACACACAGACACACACACAGACACACACACATAGACACACATACATGAAGACACACACAGACACACACACAGACACACACAAATACTGGGTAATCACTTGGTATTTGTTGGTAGTGTCTGGCAGCGTGCTGTGGTAACAAGTCCCTGCATGCATGTGTATGGAGAGCGGTGGCCCGGTCGTCAGCGCACCGTACGTACGTTTGAACTTCTTTCGCACCGTACGTAGCCAACCGTGCTCATGGGAGGTGCCTTGCGCCACGGACCTGGCCACCCGGGTTCGATTCCCACCCACGGCGAACGTCGCTGGCGATCATCAGAACCGAGGTCCTGGGCCTCCCCTACACCGACTCAGCCCTAAATGAGTACAGCACCTGGCTTGAACATCAGCAGCAGGGAGACAAAGGCGGCCCGGGCGTGGTGCTGGCCACCCACCCACCTCACGTGTGCCACCGTGCCGGCCTTCACAGCTGCTGCTGCTGCTCGCTCACAGCGCTTGCCCCAACAGTCTGTTACAGGCTATACGGGCGTGGTTGGGGGGGGGGAATTGGTGTGTGTATGTGTGTGTACGTGTGTGTGTTTGTGTGTGTGTATATGTGTGTATGTATGTGTACGTGTGTGTGTGTTTGTGTGTGTATATGTGTGTATGTATGTGTGTATGTGTGTGTGTCTATGTATTTTTGTGTGTTTGAGTGTGTATGTGTGAATGTATGTGTGTATGTGTGTGTGTATGTGTGTGTATGTATGTGTGTATGTGTGTATGTATGTGTATGTATGTGTGTATATATGTGTGTGTGTGGGGAGCGGTGGTGTAGCGGTTAGCGCGCTGCGCTATGAACCTGGCGACCCGGGTTCGATTCCCGCTCACGGCCAACACCAGTGACGATTATCTGAACCGGTCCCGGGCCTCCCCTAGGTCGACTCAGCCTCAAATGATTACCTGGTGCGGTGTGTAAACATTGCCACTAGGGAGACAAAGGCGGTCGGGCGTGGTGCTGGCCACCCACCCCCTCGTGTACCGTTTCCGGCTTTCATAGGTGCTCGCTAACAGCGCTTGCCCCTACAGTCTGTTAAGGCTCTATGGGGGATCTTTTTTATGTGTGTGTGTGTGTATGTATGTGTTTGTGTGTATGGGTGTGTGTATGGGTGTGTGTATGGGTGTGTGTATGGGTGTGTGTATGGGTGTGTGTATGGGTGTGTGTATGGGTGTGTGTATGGGTGTGTGTATGTATGTATGTGTATGTGTGTCTGTATGTATGTGTGTTTGGGGGGGAGCGGTAGTGTAGCGGTTAGCGCGCTGCGCTATGAACCCGGCGACACGGGTTCGATTCCAGCTCACGGCTAACACCAGTGACGATTATCTGAACCGGTCCCGGGCCTCCCCTAGGTCGACTCAGCCTCAAATGAGTACCTGGTGCGATGTGTAAACATTGCCATTAGGGAGATAAAGGCGGTCGGGCGTGGTGCTGGCCACCCACCTCCTCGTGTACCGTTCTGGCCTTCATAGGTGCTTGCTAACAGCACTTGCCCCTACAGTCTGTTAAGGCTATATGGCGGATCTTTGTGTGAGTGTGTGAGTGTGTGAATGTGTGAGTGTGTGAATGTGTGAGTGTGTGAGTGTGTGAATGTGTGCGTTGTGGATAACGGTGGCACAGTGGTTAGCGAGTTGCTGAACGCGCACACGTATTCACTTTTACCACATTCACACCACACACACATTCACTCACACACCACACACACATTCACACCACATACACATCCACATCCACACCACACTCACACACCACACTCACACACCACACTCACACACCACACTCACACACCACACTCACACACCACACTCACACACCACACTCACACACCACACTCACACACCACACTCACACACCACACTCACACACCACACTCACATTCACTCACACACCACACACATTCACACCACACACACATTCACTCACACACCACAGACACATTCACACCACACTCACACACCACACTCACACCCCACACTCGCACAACACACACACATTCACACTACACCTACACACCACACTCATACACCACACACACATTCACACCACACTCACACACCACACACACATTCACACCACACACCACACACACATTCACTCACACCACACACACATTCACACCACATACACACATTCACTCACACCACACACACACATTCACACCACACACACATTCACTCACACCACACACACATTCACACCACACCTACACACCACACTCACACACCACACACACACATTCACACCACACTCACACACCACACTCACACACCACACACATTCACACCACACTCACACACCACACGCACACACCACATACACACATTCACTCACACACCACACACACATTCACACTACACTCACACACACCACGCACACACCACATACACACATTCACACCACACACACTACACTCACACCACACCTACACACCACACTCACACATCACACTCACACACCACACGCACACACCACACCCACCCACCACTGCAGGTGTGAACTCAGCCTCCTAATCTCCGGGATCAAAACTGGGTGACGTGGGGGTGGGGGGTGACGTCTCAACTCGAGGGCGGCTTGCACGCCATAGATCGGTTATCTGGCCGCTTAAGGACGTTTCCACATTCAATGCGACGAAACGTATCTTTTTTACTTCACCAGGTGTAAGGCCCCCCCCCTCCCGCCCCCACTGAGCTCTGTAGTAGCTAACTTGTTTTAGAAGCGACCACCTGGATACCACAAATGATTGCTCAACGAAGTTGGCGACTTATCCTCATGATCATCATCATCGCCACGTGGAAATGTGTAGAAGCAATCTTGATTTGAAGCTTTCGTGACTGCAGGAATCCATACTCTCTGGTTCTTTCGGTAAAGTCACGTAGGTAGAAAATAAAAAATAAATGTGTAGCAGCAGTCAAATAACTCCAAACTGCCGTGATGTAGATTTTAAACGGGAAAGAGAGACACCGCAAACTCCAAATATACAGCAGCAGCAGGCGTCACGGTCGGGATGGAACCCACGACCTCCTGTACACCAGGCGAGGGAGTTAACATCTCCTAGCCACCGTGATGATGATGAGAGAGAGAGAGAGACGCACACTCCAAATATACAGCAGCAGGCGTCAGGATCGGGATCGAACCCACGACTTCCTGCGTACCAAGCGAGGTAGTTAACATCTCCTAGCCACCGTGATGATGAGAGAGAGAGACACGCAAACTCCAAATATACAGCAGCAAGCGTCAGGCGTCAGGATCACAATCAGCTACATTGTGATTGTGGCCATGCGCCTTAAACTATGGACCACGTCGGGAACCCATAGAGACACATGCAGAGATAAACTCACATTTAAATTAAACACCCGGAGACACGGGGGCACGGAGACACCCGGGGACACGGGGACACGGAGACACGGGGACACAGAGACACGGGGACACCCGGAGACACGGAGACACAGAGACACGGGGACACGGGGACACAGAGACACAGAGACACAGCGACACAGGGACACGGAGACACGGAGACACGGGGACACCCAGTGACACGGAGACAGAGACACGGGGACACAGAGACACGGAGACACAGAGACACAGTGACACGGAGACACAGAGACACGGAGACACAGAGACAGCGACACGGGGACACAGAGACACGGGGACACCCAGTGACACGGAGACACGGTGACACGGAGACACGGAGACACAGAGACACGGGGACACAGAGACACGGAGACACAGAGACACAGTGACACGGAGACACGGGGACACGGGGACACGGAGACACAGAGACACGGGGACACGGAGACACGGGGACACGGAGACACGGGGACACGGGGACACCCGGGGATACAGCGACACAGAGACTCCCGGTATTAGCAGTGACACCGCGTGGCCTCGCTGCCGCCCGCAGTCGCGATGGGCCGAGAGAGGCGGAGGTCATCGTGGACGAAGCCGCGTCATCGCTGGCCACGACTGACGCCCGCCCGCGCGGCGTTGGCGTGCCGTGTGTGGCAATGTGGTGGTGGTGGTGGCGTGTGTGGCAATGTGGTGGTGGTGTAGCGCCGTGTGTGGCAATGTGGTGGTGGTGGTGGCGTGCCGCGTGTGGCAACGTGGTGGTGGCGGTGGTGGCGTGCCGTGTGTGGCAATGTGGTGGTGTTGGTGGTGGTGGTGGCGCGCCATGTGTGGCAATGTGGTGGTGTTGGTGTTGGTGGTGGCTTGCCGTGTGTGGCAACGTGGTGGTGTTGGTGGTGGTGGTGTTGGCGTGCCGTGTGTGGCAATGTGGTGGTGGTGGCGTGTGTGGCAACGTGTTGGTGGTGGTGGCGCGCCGTGTGTGGCAACGTGGCGGTGTTGGTGGTGGTGGTGCACCGTTGTGGCAACGTGGCACCGCGGCCGTCCCAACTGTTGATCAAAGGGACGCCGCGTTGCCGCGATCCGCGGAGAGCCATGGTGTTTAAAAAAGGCGCGGGGCTCTTTGTCCGCCCGCCTTGGCCATTGTTGTGAACCTATCGACGGACAATGACGGACACCCAGAACCCTGACATTAAACACGACCCAGGACGTAAACATTGCTGGATCTGTGTCTCTGACACGGCCACTGTGAACCTATCGACAGACAAAGACGGACACCCAGAACCCTGACATTAAACACGACCCAGAACGTCAGCATTGCTGGATCTGTGTCTCTGACACGGCCACTGTGAACCTATCGACGGACAATGACGGACACCCAGAACCCTGACATTAAACACGACCCAGGACGTCAACATTGCTGAATCTGTGTCTCTGACACGGTCATTATGGGCCTTCTGAGAGAGATACCCAGAGCCAGGGCTTGAACCCAGGGTCTCAGTGGTACTGGGGGTCACAGTGTCTCTTAACTCACGTGGAGACCCATACTGTTACACCCAGACTGAGTTGTTATTCAACCGGGTTCTCAAGTGTGTGGAGCAAAGGTCACCTGAAGAAGTTTGGCATCTCGGAGGAAGCTCTGCGGTGTCCGCCTCCGCGGGCCCGTCCCTAGCAACGCGGGCCCTTCCCTAGCAACGCGGGCCCTTCCCTAGCAACGCGGGCCCTTCCCTAGCAACGCGGGGCCTTCCCTAGCAACGCGGGCCCTTCCGTAGCAACGCGGGCCCTTCCCTAACAACGCGGGCCCTTCCCTAGCAACGCGGGCCCTTCCCTAGCAACGTGGGCCCTTCCCTAACAACGCGGGCCCTTCCCTAACAACGCGGGCCCTTCCCTAGCAACGCGGGCCCTTCCCTAACAACGCGGGCCCTTCCCTAGCAACGCGGGCCCTTCTCTAACGACGCGGACCCTTCCCTAGCGACGCGGGCCCTTCCCTAGCAACGCGGGCCCTTCCCTAACAACGCGGGCCCTTCCCTAGCAACGCGGGCCCTTCCCTAGCAACGCGGGCCCTTCTCTAACAACGCGGGCCCTTCCCTAGCAACGCGGGCCCTTCCCTAACAACGCGGGCCCTTCTCTAGCGACGCGGGCCCTTCTCTAGCAACGCGGGCCCTTCCCTAGCAACGCGGGCCCTTCCCTAGCAACGCGGGCCCTTCCCTAGCAACGCGGGCCCTTCCCTAACAACGCGGGCCCTTCCCTAACAACGCGGGCCCTTCCTTAGCAACGCGGGCCCTTCCCTGGCAACGGGGCCCTTCCCTAACAACGCGGGCCCTTCCCTAACAACGCGGGCCCTTCTCTAACAACGCGCGGCTCTGCGGGATTTTTTTCTCTCTCTCTCTCCGAACGGATTCTTCGTTCCGGCGACGACGACGACGATGATGACGCGAGCACGATTGGGAAGAGCAATTTGTGGAAAAGTACCGGGCATGCTGTGGACCGTTCGTTCCTCGTTGGTGTTTCGCTTACAAGTTCACGATGGCGAAGCTTACAGTGCCGAGCAAAAAGTTTGTGAACGCCCTCAGGATGTTCACATATTTGACATATCTCAAACCCAAAATGTTATTAGATCTTAATCAAAGTCCAAATAATGGATAACCCGATTAAACAAATGACACGAAAACACGATTTACTCTGTAAGAATAGGGTTTACCCTTTCTGGTAAATAAAATAGTTGTGTTAAGATGTTAAAATACCAAACTGAAACATTTTGCAAGGAATCAAGTGACTGCAATAACCACAGACATTACTTGCGGTGAACGTGCAAACACAAACACGCTCTCGTAATAATAGTACAGTACTCATTGTCTTTGAAACTGATTGGTCTTCACCAGAGACGACCCTCCTTTAGGGCCCAGTCTCACCACCAGTGTCACACCAGAGAACACCAAAAGGCGAACAGTGCAAGGACAATGCCACTCTCAGGGTATTTAGAGCTCGGGGTCAGTAGCTACAACATGGGACCTTTTTTATTTACCAGTATGAAAGAAGTAATATTTTTTTAAAAAAACTTTTTTTTAAACACGCTTTAATGAAATGTACCGTACTAGTAATGTAAGAACTCCACGACTCCAGGAAGTGGACCCGAAGCTTGCCACAACGTAAGGGGACCGTGGTGATTTACACCCAACGTCAGTTGAGCGTGGACAATTAGACCCAACAAAACATTATCTGGCAGGATATTAATTGTATTTAAAACTTATTGGTCCACACCAGACAGTTTAGTGTGCACCAATGATGCAGCTGCTCACCCCAAGCTCTCAATGTCCTGATAGTGGCATTGTCTTTGTGCTGTTCGCCTTTTAGCGTCCTCTGTTCTAACACTGTTTGAGACTAGGCTCTAAAGAAAGCCGTCTCTGGTGGTGACCAAGCAGTTTCAAAGACAATGCACCATCATATACTTACCAGAGCGTGTTGTTTGTGTTTGCATGTTCACCACAAGTATGTGTGGTCAATGCAGACATGATTCCTTGCAAAAGTTTTCAGTTTGGTGTTTTAACACAACTGTTTGATTGCCAGAAAGGGTAAAACCTATTGTTATATTTTGATACTGGCAAGGGAGGTCCCCAACACGATACTCTTTCAACATTTATTCATCGTCACATGATTCTACATTCAATAACCAGGTGTGAAAAAGTGTGAAAACCTTTTAGATTCAGTAGCTGGTGAAATCCCTTGAGCAGCAATGACTGCAGCTAAGCGTTTCCTGCAATCCGTCGGTCAGTCTCTCTCACACAATGGATCTGAGGAATTTTAGCCCATTCCTCATTACAGAACTCCTTCAAATCGGTGATATTTGAGGGTTGCCCTGCATGGACAGCTCGCTTCAGTTCCTGCCACAACATTTCGATGGGGTTTAGGTCCTGAGTTTGACCAGGCCATTGCAAAACGCGGACTTTCTTCTTCTGCAGCCATTCTTTTGTAGGTCTGCTTCGTATGTTTATGATCATTGCCTTGCCGCAAGACCCACTTTCGGTTCTGCTTCAGCTCACGGACGGACGGCCTGACATTCTCCTCTCGAATCTTCTAATACAATGCAGAATTCATGGTTGTGTCAATGATCGTGAGCCGTCCAGGTCCTGCGGCAGCCCCAAACCATCGCATTCCCACCACCACGCTTGACGCTCGGGACGAGGTTCTTCTGTTCGAAAGCCAGTCTTTGGTTTTTGCCAAACGTGGCGTTTCTCATTGAAGTCAAAACGTTCTACCTTTGACTCGTCGGTCCAGGGAACATTGTTCCAGAAGTCTTGTGGATCATCAGTGTGCTATTTGGCGAACTTCAGATGGGCAGCAATGTTGTTTTTGGAGAGAGGTGGTGTTCTCCTTGCCTATCCTTCCATGAACACCGCTCTTGTTCAGTAGTTTTCTGACAGTTGAGCCATGAACGTTCACATTGGCCACGTTGAGAATGAACCTGCAGATTCCTTGGATGTTTCTCTGGGGTTCTTTGCGACTTCCCTTGATGGTTTTCCGGTTTGTTCTTTAAGATAATTTTGTAGGGCGCTTCCGGGTAGAGTGACTGTGGTCTGGAGCTTTCTCCATTTGTAGACTCTCTGTCTGAAAGTGGATTGGTGGAGCCCCAAATTCTTAGAAGTGTTTTTGTAACCCTGGCACGACTTGTTTCCACACGCACCTGTATGCTGAAGACCAAACTCACGAACTTTCTGATCTTTATATAGGGTGGGGCCTCCCAAACTCACCTCTGAAGATCTACCTAATGATTTAAACACCCTATTCTAATTATTCCCTCAATTGAGCTCATTAAACCAATGGGTTCCCTTACTTTGTCACATTACCCTGAACCTCGATTGCTCATTGTCTGTTGAATCCACTCATCATTTTATTTCAAAAGGACACACGGAATTGGTGAACATAAACCCCGATCGGATATTCAAGAAAAGACCAGGGTTTTAGATTTAAAAAAAGGCTATCGTGGTTAAAACAAAAAAAACCGATGGGATTCCCATCGTCATCATTGTGGAGGAGGAGGAGGGGGGTGGGGTCAAACACGCTTTTTTCTCGGCACTGTAGAATGTTGGCATGTGGATTTTCAAACAATTTCTTTTCAAAACCACACCGCCACCCCCCATCCACGCCCAATGCTTGCGCTCCGGGGCAGCTGCCGTCTCTCTGTGCGGTTCGGGAAAAAAATAATGGTGGGGTGGGTCCTGCTTCATTTATTATTTACTTCGCTAAACTCCTTTCACCTCCAGTGAAAGTGTGCGGCGAGTCTGTATGTAACGCGTGCGCGTGTGTGCATGTGCGTGTGTGTTTGCAATGTGTGTATGTTCATGTGTTTGTAATGTGTCTGGTGCATGCGTGTTCATGTGGCGTGCAACGTTCGTAATGTGCGTATGATGTGCGTGTATGATGTGTGTGTGTATGTTTTCACGCGTTTGTAATGCGTGTATGATGCGTGTGTCCGTGTGTGTGTGTCAAGGGGAGCGGTAGTGTAGCGGTTAGCGCTACGCTGCGCTATTAACCCTGCGACCCGGGTTCGATTCCCGCTCACGGCCAACACCAGTGACGATTATCTGAACCGGTCCCGGGCCTCCCCTAGGTCGACTCAGCCTCAAATGAGTACCTGGTGCGGTGTGTAAACATCGCCACTGGGGAGACAAAGGCGGTCGGGCGTGGTGCTGGCCACCCACCCCCTCGTGTACCGTTTCGGCCTTCATAGGTGCTCGCAAACAGCACTTGCCCCTACAGTCTGTTAAGGCTATACGGGGGCTTTTTGTCTTTGTGTGTGTCAAGGGGAGCGGTAGTGTAGCGGTTAGCGCGCTGCACTATGAGCCTGGCGACCGGAGTTCGATTCCCCACTGACGGCTAACGTCATGAATCGGTCCTGGGCCTCCCCCTAGGTGGACTCAGCCTTAAATAAGTACCTGGTGCGGTGTATGAACATCTCCACTGGGAAGACAAAGGCGGGCGGGCGTGGCGCTGGCCACCCACCCCCTCGTGTACCGTGCCGGCTTTCATAGGTGCTCGCTAACAGCACTTGCCCCAGCAGTCTGCAATAGGCTACACGGGGGATCTTTGTCTTTGTAGCGGTGAGCGCTGCGCTACGAATCCGGCGAGCCGAGTTCGATTCCCGCTCACGGCCAACATCGGCGGCTATTATCTGAACCGGTCATTTTTCAATTTGTCCTTCAGGCATGAGAGTAGTTATTTCGCCCAAAATATTAATGAATTCCCAGAGAATATTAACCCCCCCCCCCCCAAAAAAATATTTCACGATACACATTATCTTGGTATAACGTTTTTATTACATTATTACGACATAACGCAGATAGCTGTTTGTGCCACGTGTACCGCAGGGGGCGTGAGAACGGCAATGCACGAGACGATGGCTGTCGCTAATCAGCGGGTTCTCCTTCTCGTGCCGATAGCAACACAAACTCTGGCTATCGCCTGATGCTGCCGGTTGTAATTACTGGTGAAATGTCACGGTACTCTTAATTGTAAATGTTGTAGTGGGTTTACTAACCAACACACAACCGGTGTGCTGAACTGGTACACTACACTATACACTACACTCTACACTACACTATACACCACACTATACACCACACTATACACTACACTACACACTACACTATACACCACACTGTACACCACACTATACACTACACTACACACTGCACTATTCACTACACACTATACTACACTATACACTACACTATACACTACTACACACTAGAGTATACACTACACTATAATTGTAAATGCTGTAGTGGGTTTACTCTCCAACACACAACCGGTGTGCTAAACTAGTATACTACACTATACACTACACTATACACTACACTATAATTGTAAATGTTGTAGTGGGTTTACTCTGCAACACACAACCGCTGTGCTGAACTAGTATACTACACTATACACTACACTATACACTACACTATACACTACACTATATACTACACTAGTATACTACACTATACACTACACTATACACTACACTATAATTGTAAATGCTGTAGTGGGTTTACTCTGCAACACAACCGCTGTGCTGAACTAGTATACTACACTATACACTACACTATACACTACACTATACACTACACTATACACTACACTATAATTGTAAATGCTGTAGTGGGTTTACTCTGCAACACAACCGCTGTGCTGAACTAGTATACTACACTATACACTACACTATACACTACACTATACACTACACTATAATTGTAAATGTTGTAGTGGGTTTACTCTGCAACACACAACCGGTGTGTCCTCGACTAGTAACGAATTGCCACATTTTGTTCATGTGACAAACCTTAACTAATTAAATTTAACACGTAGGCTTTCGTGACCAATATCTGTAATAGAGTTTTTTTTGGGTTAGAGCGTGTCAATAAAAAAAAATGTGTCGTTAAACCCGCCACCACCCGACACAGCCAACTAGTAAGGTTTGTCACGTAAACAGAACGTGCCAATTCGTTACTAGTACAGCACTAGTGTGTAGTGTAGTGTATAGTGTAGTGTGTAGTAGTGTATAGTGTAGTGTATAGTAGTGTATAGTGTAGTGTATAGTGTAGTGTATAGTGTAGTGTGTAGTGTAGTGTGTAGTGTAGTATACTAGTACAGCACACCGGTGTGTTGGAGAGCAAATCTGCAACGTTCACAATCTGAGTACGACGTTTCGCCAGTAATTACAACTAGCTTCATCAGGCGGACAGCCATATTTGACAGCCAGCTTAACTAATTGGCTGTGTCGGGTGGTGGCCGGTTTAACGACACATTTTTATTTACGCGACCAAACCCCAACAAAACCTCTATAATGAACAACGAAAAATGTTCACTAATTCACGCGTTTTGGGATCACACAGCAGCGGTAAATACAGGGTGTTTCAAACACATGGCCCCGATTTGAAATCGCTACATCTCTGCAACCGCGAACCGCCCATGAGAGTGCGGGGCACAGAGTTTCAAGCGAGTATCGCGAGATGCCTCTCCCAGCGCACAAACAGCCCCCTAGCCTCGGTCATTCTCTAGACGGTGACCCCCGCAAACACAAGGGGCGTTTTGCGTTCTGCAGTTCAGCAAGACTGAATCCGTTATTGCGGTGCGGCGTGCGTTTCAACGGCGTCTTGGCATCGATCCGCCAATGTCAAAGAGCGTTCGTCATTGGTAGCGACAATTTTAAGAAGCAGGCAGCTGTTGATGTAAGGGGAAGAGCACAGGGCGACCACGCACGTCAGAGGGAAACGTGAAGAAGAGAGGCGTTTGGGACGAATTCAACTTTCGTGCCGATGTTGCCCGTACAGCAGGTGGAGGGCACATAGAGCAATTATAAAATGGTTAGTAAAACGTAATAACTCATTAAACCGTTTGCAACTTTTTGTGTAATTGTAGCACGTTGCCATCGTGAAATATACTGCTTTGAAATTGGGTCCATCATTTTAAAACACCCCGTAGAACTGTTGTGTCGTTAGACCCACCACCACCCGACACAGCCAATTGGTAAAAGTTTGTCACGGAAACAAAACGTGATTAGTTACTCAATGTTGTAGTGGGTTGGAGAGTAAGCCTACGTTTACGATTCGAGTAACCGTGACGTTTACGCCGGTGATTACAAAAACAACAACAACCAGCTTCATCAGGCGATTAGCCGAGAATTTTGCAGGGAAGCGGGAAGATTCCTAGCTAATCGCCTGATGAAGCTGGTTGTCATTGTTGTTGTGATCACCGGCGAAATGTCACGGTTCCCGCTTCCGGTCTTATAGAGTGAAATAAAAAAACGTTTATCACGAATGATATTGCTCGCGAAGGCCTAATGCGTGTTAAGCGGCAAGCGGCAAGCGGCAGCAACACCATCGCTGCCCTATGCTGAAGCTGTCCCAGTTTGGGATGAAACCATTTTACGGGTTTTCATCTCTCGGCATCTCCATCATTCTGCCATCTCTATTCTAATTTAAACTCTTATCATTAACAGCGCTATGAAGGAGAAGTGTGAATGTAATGTTACGGCATCATTGCTAATATATTCTTGGTTCTTTCGGTAAAGTCACGCGTGAGTCTGTGGGTCTCCGTGTCGGTCTATGGGTCGCTGTGTGAGTCTGTGGGTCTCTGTGTGAGACTGTGGGTCTCTGTGTGAGTCTATGGGTCTCTGTGTGAGTCTGTGGGTCTCCGTGTCGGTCTATGGGTCGCTGTGTGAGTCTGTGGGTCTCTGTGTGAGACTGTGGGTCTCTGTGTGAGTCTGTGGGTCTCTGTGTGAGTCTGTGGGTTTCTGTGTGAGTCTGTGGGTCTCTGTGTGAGTCTGTGGGTCTCTGTGTGAGACTGTGGGTCTCTGTGTGAGTCTGTGGGTCTCTGTGTGAGTCTGTGGGTTTCTGTGTGAGTCTGTGGGTCTCTGTGTGAGTCTATGGGTCTCTGTGTGAGTCTGTGGGTATTTGTGTGAGTCTATAGGTCTTTGTGTGAGTCTATGGGTCTCTTTGTGAGTCTAAGGGTCTCTGTGTGAGTCTGTGGGTCTCTGTGTGGGTCTGTGGGTCTCTGTTTGAGTCTGTGGGTCTTTGTGTGAGTCTATGGGTCTATGTGTGAGTCTGTGGGTCTTTGTGTGAGTCTATAGGTCTTTGTGTGAGTCTATGGGTCTCTGTGTGAGTCTGTGGGTATTTGTGTGAGTCTATAGGTCTTTGTGTGAGTCTATGGGTCTCTTTGTGAGTCTATGGGTCTCTGTGTGAGTCTGTGGGTCTCTGAGTGGGTCTGTGGGTCTCTGTGTGAGTCTGTGGGTCTCTGTGTGAGTCTATGGGTCTCTGTGCGAGTCTGTGGGTCTTTGTGTGAGTCTATAGGTCTTTGTGTGAGTCTATGGGTCTCTGTCTGATGAGTCTGTGGGTCTCTGTGTGAGTCTATGGGTCTATGTGTGAGTCTATGGGACTCTGTGTGAGTCTATAGGTCTCTGTGTGGGTCTGTGGGTCTCTATGTGGGTCTTTGGGTCTCTGTGTGAGTCTGTGGGTCTCTGTGTGAGTCTATGGTTCTCTGTGTGAGTCTGTGGGTTTTTGTGTGAGTCTATAGGTCTTTGTGTGAGTCTATGGGTCTCTGTGTGAGTCTGTGGGTCTCTGTGTGAGTCTGTGGGTCTCTATGTGAGTCTATGGGTCTCTGTGTGAGTCTATGGGTCTCTGTGTGAGTCTATGGGTCTCTGTGCGAGTCTATAGGTCTCTGTGTGAGTCTATAGGTCGCTGTGTGAGTCTATAGGCCTCTGTGTGAGTCTGTGGGTCTCTGTGTGAGTCTGTGGATCTCCATGTGAGTCTATGGGTCTCTGTGTGAGTCTATGGGTCTCTTTGTGAGTCTAAGGGTCTCTGTGTGAGTCTGTGGGTCTCTGTGTGGGTCTGTGGGTCTCTGTTTGAGTCTGTGGGTCTCTGTGTGAGTCTATGGGTCTATGTGTGAGTCTGTGGGTCTTTGTGTGAGTCTATAGGTCTTTGTGTGAGTCTATGGGTCTCTGTGTGAGTCTGTGGGTATTTGTGTGAGTCTATAGGTCTTTGTGTGAGTCTATGGGTCTCTTTGTGAGTCTATGGGTCTCTGTGTGAGTCTGTGGGTCTCTGAGTGGGTCTGTGGGTCTCTGTGTGAGTCTGTGGGTCTCTGTGTGAGTCTATGGGTCTCTGTGCGAGTCTGTGGGTCTTTGTGTGAGTCTATAGGTCTTTGTGTGAGTCTATGGGTCTCTGTCTGATGAGTCTGTGGTCTCTGTGTGAGTCTATGGGTCTATGTGTGAGTCTATGGGTCTCTGTGTGAGTCTATAGGTCTCTGTGTGAGTCTATGGGTCTCTGTGTGAGTCTATAGGTCTCTGTGTGGGTCTGTGGGTCTCTATGTGGGTCTTTGGGTCTCTGTGTGAGTCTGTGGGTCTCTGTGTGATGAGTCTGTGGGTCTCTGTGTGATGAGTCTGTGGGTCTCTGTGTGAGTCTGTGGGTCTCTTTGTGATGAGTCTGTGGGTCTCTGTGTGATGAGTCTGTGGGTCTCTGTGTGAGTCTATGGGTCTCTGTGTGAGTCTGTGGGTATTTGTGCGAGTCTATAGGTCTTTGTGTGAGTCTATGGGTCTCTTTGTGAGTCTAAGGGTCTCTGTGTGAGTCTGTGGGTCTCTGTGTGGGTCTGTGGGTCTCTGTTTGAGTCTGTGGGTCTTTGTGTGAGTCTATGGGTCTATGTGTGAGTCTGTGGGTCTTTGTATGAGTCTATAGGTCTTTGTGTGAGTCTATGGGTCTCTGTGTGAGTCTGTGGGTATTTGTGCGAGTCTATAGGTCTTTGTGTGAGTCTATGGGTCTCTTTGTGAGTCTATGGGTCTCTGTGTGAGTCTGTGGGTCTCTGAGTGGGTCTGTGGGTCTCTGTGTGAGTATGTGGGTCTCTGTGTGAGTCTATGGGTCTCTGTGCGAGTCTGTGGGTCTTTGTGTGAGTCTATAGGTCTTTGTGTGAGTCTATAGGTCTCTGTCTGATGAGTCTGTGGGTCTCTGTGTGAGTCTATGGGTCTATGTGTGAGTCTATGGGTCTCTGTGTGAGTCTATAGGTCTCTGTGTGAGTCTATGGGTCTCTGTGTGAGTCTATAGGTCTCTGTGTGGGTCTGTGGGTCTCTATGTGGGTCTTTGGGTCTCTGTGTGAGTCTGTGGGTCTCTGTGTGAGTCTGTGGGTCTCTTTGTGAGTCTGTGGGTCTCTGTGTGAGTCTATGGGTCTCTGTGTGAGTCTATGGGTCTCTGTGTGAGTCTTTTGGGTCTCTGTCTGAGTCTATGGTTCTCTGTGTGAGTCTGTGTGTCTCTGTGTGAGTCTATGGTTCTCTGTGTGAGTCTGTGTGTATCTGTGTGAGTCTATGGGTCACTCTGTGAGTCTGTGGGTCTTTGTGTGAGTCTATAGGTCTTTGTGTGAGTCTATGGGTCTCTGTGTGAGTCTATGGGTCTCTGTGTGAGTCTGTGGGTCTCTGTGTGGGTCTGTGGGTCTCTGTGTGAGTCTGTGGGTCTCTGTGTGAGTCTATGGTTCTCTGTGTGAGTCTGTGGGTTTTTGTGTGAGTCTATAGGTCTTTGTGTGAGTCTATGGGTCTCTGTGTGAGTCTGTGGGTCTCTGTGTGAGTCTGTGGGTCTCTATGTGAGTCTATGGGTCTCTGTGTGAGTCTATGGGTCTCTGTGTGAGTCTATGGGTCTCTGTGTGAGTCTATAGGTCTCTGTGTGAGTCTATAGGTCGCTGTGTGAGTCTATAGGCCTCTGTGTGAGTCTGTGCGTCTCTGTGTGAGTCTGTGGATCTCCATGTGAGTCTATGGGTCTCTGTGTGAGTCTATGGGTCTCTTTGTGAGTCTAAGGGTCTTTGTGTGAGTCTGTGGGTCTCTGTGTGGGTCTGTGGATCTCTGTTTGAGTCTGTGGGTCTCTGTGTGAGTCTATGGGTCTATGTGTGAGTCTGTGGGTCTTTGTGTGAGTCTATAGGTCTTTGTGTGAGTCTATGGGTCTCTGTGTGAGTCTGTGGGTATTTGTGTGAGTCTATAGGTCTTTGTGTGAGTCTATGGGTCTCTTTGTGAGTCTATGGGACTCTGTGTGAGTCTGTGGGTCTATGAGTGGGTCTGTGGGTCTCTGTGTGAGTCTGTGGGTCTCTGTGTGAGTCTATGGGTCTCTGTGCGAGTCTGTGGGTCTTTGTGTGAGTCTATAGGTCTTTGTGTGAGTCTATGGGTCTCTGTCTGATGAGTCTGTGGGTCTCTGTGTGAGTCTATGGGTCTATGTGTGAGTCTATGGGTCTCTGTGTGAGTCTATAGGTCTCTGTGTGAGTCTATGGGTCTCTGTGTGAGTCTATAGGTCTCTGTGTGGGTCTGTGGATCTCTATGTGGGTCTTTGGGTCTCTGTGTGAGTCTGTGGGTCTCTGTGTGATGAGTCTGTGGGTCTCTGTGTGATGAGTCTGTGGGTCTCTGTGTGAGTCTGTGGGTCTCTTTGTGATGAGTCTGTGGGTCTCTGTGTGATGAGTCTGTGGGTCTCTGTGTGAGTCTATGGGTCTCTGTGTGATTGGTCTATGGGTCTCTGTGTGAGTCTATGTGCGTGTATATATGGTGAACTTCTTTTACACCGTACACAACCACTTGTGCTAATCAGAGGTGCGGGGAGGGGGGCAACAAACACAACAACAACAAACACAACAACAAACACAACAACAAACAACAACAAGAAGCAGTTATAAAGAAATTCGCTCGTCACTCGTAACAAGGATTTAAAAGTGGATCAATCCAGCGGCTTCCTAACATTGGAAGGGAGAGCGTTCCAGACGGGCCTTGTGGGTTTTGCTCTCTCACCCACAAGCGTCGGTGCTCAAGTCGCGAACACATTGGCACGTTGTCTTCGCGTCACGAACATTCCTCATTGGCTGCGTCGGGCGGTGGTAGGGGGTCTGTGACGCGCATTTAGGCGATCTAGCCCAAAGGGCAAAAAAAAAACCCCACCACATTTACAGTAAAAACCTTGGATTGCGAGCATAATTCGTTCCGGAAACGTGTTTGTGATCCAAATCACTCGTATATTAAAGCACTCGTGCATCAGTTGTGATCACGTGACGCTCGGCAGTACAAAGCGTGTACACGTACTACTACTCGTAGTGCAAGACCCTCGCTCGTTTATCAAATTAATATTTACAAATGTTTGCCCGTCTTGCAAAACACTCGCAGACCAAGTTACTCGCGATCCAAGGTTTTACTTTGTATCTTGCACGGCAACGATTAACACAATACTCTCCGCAACGCCGCTGACGAGCATTGTGCCACAATTAACCTCTTCGTCTTCCTCTTCTTCCTCCTCCTCCTCCCTGCAGGGAAGAAGGGGACCACGAAACAGTCCAACGTCAACCTGCAGGACGACGATGGGTGAGTGGGCTTCAGTGTTTGGTCCGCCTGTCGCCGTGGGCGCACCGTGAGGGCACCGTGGGAAACCCTCCGCCGTCTGACACGACCTGAAGCGATGATTCATGCAGCTGGCGCGGCCCGACGCCCGGGGCTCGTTTGCGGATGCCGGCAGTTCGGATCCCAACGGCCGCCCCGGTTATTGCCACGCCATCCGGTTATTGCCACGCCATCCGGTTATTGCCACGCCCTTTGGTTCTATTGGGTAACGTCACCTGATGAAGGCCACTTGTGTTTGTGGCCGAAACGTCGTGATTTTTTGTTGTTTTATTTTTTTTACCTACGTGACTTTACCGAATAGAACCAAAGAGTATGGATCCTTGCAGTCATGAAAACTTCAAATCTAGAATTATTACCACGCCATTCGATTATTACCACGCCATCCGGTTATTACCACACTATCCGGTTATTACCACACTATCTGGTTATTACCACACCATCTGGTTATTACCACACCATCTGGTTATTACCACACTATCTGGTTATTACCACATTCTCTAGTTATTCCCAAACTATCCGGTTATTACCACACTATCTGGTTATTAACCACACTCTCTAGTTATTACCACACTCTCTAGTTATTACCACACTATCTGGTCATTACCACACTATACGGTTATTACCACACTCTCTAGTTATTACCACACTATCTGGTCATTACCACACTATACGGTTATTACCACACTCTCTAGTTATTACAACACTATCTGGTTATTACCACACTATCTGGTTATTACCACACTATCTGGTTATTACCACACTATCTGGTTATTACCACACTATCTGGTTATTACCACACTCTCTAGTTATTACCACACTATCTGGTTATTACCACACTATCCGGTTATTACCACACTATCTGGTTATTACCACACTCTCTAGTTATTACCACACTATCTGGTTATTACCACACTATCTGGTTATTACCACATTCTCCAGTTATTACCACACCATCTGGTTATTACCACACTATCTGGTTATTACCACACCATCTGGTTATTACCACACTATCTGGTTATTACCACACTATCTGGTTATTACCACACTATCTGGTTATTACCACACTATCTGGTTATTACCACACTCTCTAGTTATTACCACACTATCTGGTTATTACCACACTATCCGGTTATTACCACACTCTCCGGTTATTGCCACACAGTCCAGTTAATGCCACGCCGTCCGGTTCACTCGCATGACCTCTCTCGCGAGATTTGGTTTCCATCGTGTGCCAGAGTCACGGTACAAATTTGCTGAATTCCTAAACAAAAAGAAATACACGGCACAGTTGGGATTGTACGCAGAGCAATCATCACACTGCCACTGTGATTGTACACACAGCGATCATCATATTACCACTGTGATTGTACACACAGCGATCATCACACTACCACTGTGATTGTACACACGGCGATCATTACACTACCACTGTGATTGTACACACAGCGATCATCACACTACCACTGTGATTGTACACACAGCGATCATCACACTACCACTGTGATTGTACACACAGCGATCATCACACCACCACTGTGATTGTACACACAGCGATCATCACACCACCACTGTGATTGTACACACAGCGATCATCACACCACCACTGTGATTGTACACACAGCGATCATCACACCACCACTGTGATTGTACACACAGCGATCATCACACTACCACTGTGATTGTACACACGGCGATCATCACACTACCACTGTGATTGTACACACAGCGATCATCACACTACCACTGTGATTGTACACACAGCGATCATCACATCACCACTGTGATTGTACACACAGCGATCATAATACTACTACTGTGATTGTACACACAGCGATCATCACACCACCACTGTGATTGTACACACAGCGATCATCACACAACCACTGTGATTGTACACACAGTAATCATCACACCACTACTATGATTGTACACGCAGCGATCATCACACTACCACTGTGATTGTACACACAGCAATCATCACACTACCACTGTGATTCTACACACAGTGATCATCACACCACCACTGTGATTATACACACAGCGATCATCACACCACCACTGTGATTGTACACGCAGCGATCATCACACCACTACTGTGATTGTACACACAGCGATCATCACACCACTACTGTGATTGTACACACGGCGATCTTCACACCACCACTGTGATTGTACACACAGCGATCTTCACACCACCACTGTGATTGTACACACAGCGATCATCACACCACCACTGTGATTGTACACACAGCGATCATCACACCACCACTGTGATTGTACACGCAGCGATCATCACACCACCACTGTGATTGTACACGCAGCGATCATCACACCACTACTGTGATTGTACACACAGCGATCATCACACCACCACTGTGATTGTACACACAGCGATCATCACACCCCCACTGTGATTGTACACGCAGCGATCATCACACCACCACTGTGATTGTACACGCAGCGATCATCACACCACTACTGTGATTGTACACACAGCGATCATCACACTGCCACTGTGATTGTACACACAGCGATCATCACACCACCACTGTGATTGTACACACAGCGATCATCACACCACCACTGTGATTGTACACACAGCGATCATCACACCACCACTGTGATTGTACACACAGCGATCATCACATCACCACTGTGATTGTACACACAGCGATCATAATACCACTACTGTAATTGTACACACAGCGATCATCACGCCACCACTGTGATTGTACACACAGCGATCATCATACCACTACTGTGATTGTACACACAGCGATCATCACATCACCACTGTGATTGTACACACAGCGATCATAATACCACTACTGTAATTGTACACACAGCGATCATCACGCCACCACTGTGATTGTACACACAGCGATCATCATACCACTACTGTGATTGTACACACAGCGATCATCACATCACCACTGTGATTGTACAGACAGCGATCATAATACCACTACTGTAATTGTACACACAGCGATCATCACACCACCACTGTGATTGTACACACAGCGATCATCACACTACCACTGTGATTGTACACACAGCAATTATCACACTACCACTGTGATTCTACACACAGTGATCATCACACCACCACCACTGTGATTGTACACGCAGCGATCATCACACCACTACTGTGATTGTACACACAGCGATCATCACACTGCCACTGTGATTGTACACACAGCGATCATCACACCACTACTGTGATTGTACACACAGCGATCATCACACCACCACTGTGATTGTACACACAGCGATCATCACACTACCACTGTGATTGTACACACAGCGATCATCGCTCCACTCTTGCAAATGAGACTTCTGTTGGACTCCCGAGTTCTGACCCGGTTAATAAACAAAATCAACTCGACCTTAAATTGTCAATGTGTGCAAGGCTATTCATAACAGAGGTCATTTTGGGTTAGATCGCTTAAATATATCAATGTGTCGTTAACCCAACACCATCCGACACAGCCAATTAGTAAGGTTTGTCACGTAAACAAAACGTGCGATATTCTTTGGGTCTTTCGGTAAAGTCACGTAGATAGGTTCAAAGAAAATAACTAAAAATAACGGAAAGCTACGACGTTTCGATCGCAACACAAGCAATCGTCATCAGGAGAAAAAAGAGGGGGAAAGCTGCTGAAGCAGGCTGCTTTAACGGTTTGAAATGGGTGTAGCCCAAGGGTCATAAGCGAAGTGGGCGGGGCTAGTTATGTTAATGTGAGAAATTTGCATGTCAATGTCAGATCGGAGAGCAACCTCCACGACGACGAAGCTGCAGAGGTGGCCATTGTATTGTGAGAGATTTGCATGTCAATGTAAGATCGCAGAGCCACCGCCACATCGAGGAAAACGTGCAACGGTGGCTGTGTTCATGTGAGACATTTAACCTGTTAATGTAAAGACATTTAACCTGTTAATGTAAAACCAGAGAGTCGAAAATAACTGCTAACATCGGAAGGTAGGATGGAAACATCACAGCCAGTTATGACTTAAACTGGTTAATAACGTCCTTCCAATGATTGCTCAGTTTGTACCCATCTTCTCGGTTGAAATTGTGTCTGTGTCTGTATATATGGATGGCTTCACGAACAAATCTGTGTTGATAGCCAGTGGGCTTGCAAAGTAACCTTCGTCTTGGAGAAATCAATTTTGTGTGAGCCTACCGCATTAAAACAATGATCATCCACGGCCGAGGTATTGGTCCTACCGTGTTTCGTGCCAATTGGTTACTACCCCAGCACATCGGTGCGAGGGCGAGTAAACCCGCAACGTTTACAGCTGACTAACCGTGACGTTTCGCCGGTGATTACCACAACGACGACGACGGTCGGCTTCGTCGGACGATTCGCCGCTTGGAAATTGGCAAACCGCCATTGGATTTCGCCCCGGAAGATTCTAGGCGCAGTTCCAAAGCGAAGCGTCGGCATGGCCTGGCCGTGAGAAAAAACGTTCGCCCGCCCAGCACGGTGGGGTTGGCCTCCGATGGCGACGAACGAGGCATCGTTGAACTGCTTGGAGCGCGCGCCTGCCCATGAAGGCGGCGGTGGCCGGCGGTCGGTGTCACCACAACGAATGTGTCCACGTCGGTCCGTGGCCCGCCGTGGAAAATCAATCGCGAATCATATCTTTGGCTGCGGCGGTGGGGGGGTCGGGGATATAATAGCAAAATAACAAAAATTATTTTCCCCATTAAATAATGATACGCCAAAAAAACATCTATGGCACGTGACGCTGAACCCTCACGACGTGGCCAAACAAGTAAAATACGCCGCAATCTTAGCTTTGTTGATCGGGGGGGGGGGGGGTGGGGGGCACCTCCGGGCTGTGCTCAGAATGCACTCAGGAATGGTGACGGTCATCTTGACATGCAGGGAATCCCGTTGTGCTATTTCAGACAGCTTGTTGCGTAGCCGTCGGAAATATGATAGTGCTGAAAGTCAACCTGAAGCCTTTATCTGTCATTTAGTTACAACTTTGAACTTTGATAGTGTGCTGATTGTTGATGTCCCCGAACCTTATGTGTCCTCACTTTTGGGCCACCCTGTATAACAACAACAACCCCTATGTGTCCTAACTTCTGGTGCCACCCTGTGTAACAACAACCCTTATGTGTCCTAACTTCTGGGCCACCCTGTACAACAACAACAACCCCTATGTGTCCTGACTTCTGGGCCACCCTGTATAACAACAACAACCCCTATGTGTCCTGACTTCTGGGCCACCCTGTATAATAACAACAACCCCTATGTGTCCTAACTTCTGGGCCACCCTGTACAACAACAACCCCTATGTGTCCTGACTTCTGGGCCACCCTGTATAATAACAACAACCCCTATGTGTCCTGACTTCTGGGCCACCCTGTACAACAACAACAACCCCTATGTGTCCTGACTTCTGGGCCACCCTGTATAACAACAACCCCTATGTGTCCTGACTTCGGGGCCACCCTGTATAACAACCCCTATGTGTCCTAACTTCTGGGCCACCCTGTACAACAACAACAATCCATATGTGTCCTGACTTCTGGGCCACCCTGTGTAACAACAACAATCCCTATGTGTCCTGACTTCTGGGCCACCCTGTGTAACAACAACAATCCCTATGTGTCCTGACTTCTGGGCCACGCGGTGTAACAACAACAACAACCCTATGTGTCCTGACTTCTGGGCCACCCTGTATAACAACATCCCTATGTGTCCTGACTTCTGGGCCACCCTGTACAACAACAACCCCTATGTGTCCTGACTTCTGGGCCACCCTGTACAACAACAACAACCCCTATGTGTCCTGACTTCTGGGCCACCCTGTACAATAACAACATCCCTATGTGTCCTGACTTCTGGGCCACCCTGTACAACAACATCCCCTATGTGTCCTGACTTCGGGGCCACCCTGTATAACAACAACCCCTATGTGTCCTGACTTCGGGGCCACCCTGTATAACAACCCCTATGTGTCCTGACTTCTGGGCCACCCTGTGTAACAACAACAATCCCTATGTGTCCTGACTTCTGGGCCACGCGGTGTAACAACAACAACAACAGCCCCTATGTGTCCTGACTTCTGGGCCACCCTGTGTAACAACAACATCCCTGTGTCCTGACTTCTGGGCCACCCTGCATAACAACAACCCCTATGTGTCCTGACTTCTGGGCCACCCTGTATAACAACAACCCCTATGTGTCCTGACTTCTGGGCCACCCTGTATAACAACAACAACAACCCCTATGTGTCCTGACTTCTGGGCCACCCTGTACAACAACAACAACCCCTGTGTCCTGACTTCTGGGCCACGCTGTGTAACAACAACAACCCCTATGTGTCCTGACTTCTGGGCCACGCTGTGTAACAACAACAACCCCTATGTGTCCTGACCTGTGGTGCCACCCTGTGTAACAACAATCCCTATGTGTCCTGACTTCTGGGCCACCCTGTACAACAACAACAACCCCTATGTGTCCTGACTTCTGGGCCACGCTGTGTAACAGCAACAACAACAACCCCTATGTGTCCTGACCTGTGGTGCCACCCTGTTGTACAACAACAACAACAACCCCTATGTGTCCTGACTTCTGGGCCACGCTGTGTAACAACAACCACCCCTATGTGTCCTGACTTCTGGGCCACCCTGTGTAATAACAACAGCTCCTATGTGTCCTGACCTGTGGTGCCACCCTGTGTAACAACAACAACAACCCCTATGTGTCCTGACTTCTGGGCCACGCTGTGTAACAACAACAACAACCCCTATGTGTCCTGACTTCTGGGCCACGCTGTGTAACAACAACCACCCCTATGTGTCCTGACTTCTGGGCCACGCTGTGTAACAACAACAACCCCTATGTGTCCTGACCTGTGGTGCCACCCTGTGTAACAACAACAACAACCCCTATGTGTCCTGACCTGTGGTGCCACCCTGTGTAATAACAACAACATCCCTATGTGTCCTGACTTCTGGGCCACCCTGTACAACAACAACCCCTATGTGTCCTGACTTCTGGGCCACCCTGTATAACAACAACCCCTATGTGTCCTGACCTGTGGTGCCACCCTGTGTAATAACAACAACAACCCCTATGTGTCCTGACTTCTGGGCCACGCTGTATAACAACAACCCCTATGTGTCCTGACTTCTGGGCCACCCTGTACAACAACAACAACAACCCCTATGTGTCCTGACCTGTGGTGCCACCCTGTACAACAACAACAACCCCTATGTGTCCTGACTTCTGGGCCACCCTGTTTGCAGGATGTCCCTGCTCCATCACGCCTGCCTCAGTGGCAGCGCGGGCGTTGTCACCGCACTGCTGGACGGACACTGCACCGTGGACATCAGTGACAGCAAAGGTGTGGGCGAGTGAGGGGCGTGCCGGTGGCGGTGCCGGTGGAGGTGGGTGGGCGGGTGGCCCCCAGGGGTCAGAGCGCCGCCCTGACCCGGCACCTGGGTTCCACTCCAGGTTCGGTGGACTACCACCACCACCACCACCCCTCCAAAGGATGCTCGCTCGTTTTTTTCCCGTTCATTTATCGGAACGTGTGCGCGCGCGCGCGCGCGGGTTTCGGCGTTGCGATGGCGAGCCGAGTTCGATTCCCGATCGAGGTCAATAACAAACCGGTTCCCGGGCCTCCCCTGGGTCGACTCAGCCATTAAAAAAAAATCAGCGCATGGCGCGGTGTGCGTGAACGTCGCCGCCGCTCGTAGAGGCAAAGGCGGCCGGGCGTGGTGCTGGCCACCCCCGGCCCTCTCTTCATAGCACTTGCCCCAACAGTCTGTGAAGGCTGTCCGGGGGGTGGGGGGTCTTTGTCTGCGTGGGTCAGGCTTGCGTCCCCTGCATTACGCGGCGTGGCAGGGCAGCGCCGACACGGTGCAGGCGCTGCTGAAGGCCGGCGCCTCGGCGAACCTCCCCTCCCACGAGCAGAGGACTCCGCTCCACCTCGCCAGCCAGCACGGCCACCACCACGCAGTGAGGAGCTCGCGCACGTACACGCGCACACACGTACACACACACACGTACACACACACACGTACACACACACATGTACACACACACACGTACACACACACGTACACACACACGGAACACACCCACACCTACACACCCACCCACGGAACACACCCATACACGGAACACACCCACGCACGGAACACAACAACAACAACCGCCATTCGCCACTAAGTGGCGGTGACGTCACCACGACGCTTGTGCCAGGCTATGTGCACCCTGAGGCCACGTGAAGTGTCGAACGCCCGCTGGCAGGAGGTCACGGGGCAGACCCAGGTGCCACGGGTCGACTGACTGAGATGACTGGCTGATGCACCACCTGTGCCCCCTACTGTGGCAACCTGTTGTGCTTTAGCCACCCGGCGCTGCGCTCGTTGTTGTGAGCGTCGCTCCTCCGCCCTCCGTTGTTGTTGGAGGGCGAGTGCCTCCAACTGCCCAGTAGCATCCTTCACGAGCCTCCTCCACAGAGGCCGCTCTTGACACAGCTGGTACCAGTCATCGGCAAGTCCACTCAGCTCCACGTCCTCCTGTACCACATCACTCCATCTCTTCTCTAGCCCGTGCCGCGCCCGTTTAGCCCCCTCGATCCGGCCGAACAAAAGCTGTTTCGGCATGGGGTGGCTGGGCATGCGGGCTACATGACCCAGCCATCGCAGCCTTCCCCGCCGGAGGAGCTCACCGATGGGACCCTGCCCAGATCTTTCAAGGATTTGTGAGCTCACACAATCCAGTCTGGTTAAACCCAGGATGGATCGAAGACAGGCCAGCCTAAATGTTTCTAACCAGCGAAGATGTTCCATTATGGGGGTCCACGTTTCGCAAGCGTAGAGAAGGGAGGGAATGACCGTGGCCGAGAAGACCTGAAGCTTAGTGCGGAGCGACAGACCAGGTAGCTTCCACACAGCATTACGCAACCGATGAAAAGATATTGCCGCTCGAATGATTCGGAGTGAGACCTCTGCTGTTAAACTGGAGCCGGTCATAAGCACACTGCCCAGGTATGGGAAACGCTCCACTCGCTCCACAACTGCCCCATCACCGATTGGGAGTTGTGGGGGTGGAGTGTCCGATGGTACAAAATACCCAGGCAGGTGCTTAGTTTTGGTGGGGCTGATGGTAAGGCCCCACCTCTTAGTGGCACGCTCCAGTCTCAGCAGCAGCGTCTCCAACTCCTCCTCTGAATGAGCAGCTATTACCAAATCATCAGCATACATAACGTGGTTGAGCAATAGGGAGCCATCCCTTGACCGCACCCGGGCATCGATCAGCCTCCCATTTTATCTGTACCATATGGAGATTCCCCCGGTACTGCAGTTGAAGGCTTCACGAACTACGTGGTCAAAATAGATGTTAAATAATGTGGGAGCCAGAGGACATCCCTGTCGCACCTCAAGGTGTACAGGGAATGGATCTGACTCCCGACCACGTAGTTTTACCCGGGCCCGCTCACCATCATGAAGGTCCTTAATGATCGTGAGCAGAGGGTCAGGTACTCCAAAAGCACGAAGAACAACCCAGAGCCCAGGCCTACTGATGGTATCATAGGCCTTGACCAGGTCTGCTGTAGCAGACGGAACACACCCACACCTACACACCCACACACGGAACACACCCACACACGGAACACACCCACACACCCACACACACGGAACACACCCACACACGGAACACACCCACACATGGAACACACCCACACATGGAACACACCCACACACGGAACACACCCACACACGAAACACACCCACACACCCACACATGAAACACACCCACACACACACACGGAACACACCCACACACGGAACACACCCACACATGGAACACACACCCACACACGGAACACACCCACACACCCACACACGGAACACACCCACACACCCACACACGGAACACACCCACACACGGAACATACACCCACACACGGAACACACCCACACACGGAACACACCCACACACACGGAACACACCCACACACACGGAACACACCCACACACACGGAACACACCCACACACACGGAACACACCCACACACACGGAACACACCCACACACACGGAACACGCCCACACACGGAACACACCCACACACCCACACACGGAACACACCCACACATGGAACACACCCACACCCACACGCGGAACACACCCACACACACACAGAACACACCCACACACCCACACACCCACACACCCACACACGGAACACACCCACACACGGAACACACCCACACACACACAGAACACACCCACACACCCACACACCCACACACCCACACACACACACACAGAACACACACACACACGGAACACACACACACACACGGAACACACACACACACGGAACACACCCACACACCCACACACGGAACACACCCACACACACACACGGAACACACACCCACACACACACACACGGAACATGCGCCCCTTTCCCACTGGCACACCCGAGCCGAGCCAGCGCGGTGTCCTCTGCGGCACAGGGGTTGGTTCGTTTTTAACGATGGCCAAAACGTGGCCCCATACCCCCCTGGTCGACTTTTCCCACGTAAGGCCAGTGGCTGAACGTGCTCTCACTTTCTTTCATCTTTAATCCCCATCACCGCATTTGCCAGGGGCCTTTCCTCACACCCACGGGCCGCTCTGTCCAAGCCTATTGCCGGCCAATGTCCTCCCGGATGGGGGGGGGGGGGTGGGGGGCGAGACTCGGGGCGCGACTCACGGGGCGACTCTGGCTGTCGCCTGATTATGCTGCTGGTCGGTGAAACGTCACGGTTAAATGTCGTCGTGGGTTCACTCTCCAACACACAACCAGTGTGGTGCTGTACTAGTACACTACACTATACACTACACTATACACTACACACTACACTACACTATACACTCCACTACACATTACACACTACAATATACACTACACTACACTATACACTACACTATACACTACACACTACAATATACACTACACTATACACTACACTATACACTACACTACACACTACACTACACACTACACTACACTATACACTACACTATACACTACACAACAACAACAACAACCGCCATTCGCCACTAAGTGGCGGTGACATCACCACGACGCTTGTGCCAGGCTATGTGCACCCTGAGGCCACGTGAAGTGTCGAACGCCCGCTGGCAGGAGGTCACGGGGCAGACCCAGGTGCCACGGGTCGACTGACTGAGATGACTGGCTGATGCACCACCTGTGCCCCCTACTGTGCCAACCTGCTGTGCTTTAGCCACCCGGCGCTCCGCTCGCTGTTGTGAGCGTCGCTCCTCCGCCCTCCGTTGTTGTTGGAGGGCGACTGCCTCCAACTGCCCAGTAGCATCCTTCACGAGCCTCCTCCACAGAGGCCGATCTTGACACCGCTGGTACCAGTCATCGGCAAGTCCACTCAGCTCCACGTCCTCCTGTACCACATCACTCCATCTCTTCTCTAGCCCGTGCCGCGCCCGCTTAGCCCCCTCAATCCGGCCAAACAAAAGCTGTTTCGGCATGCGGTGGCTGGGCATGCGGGCTACATGACCCAGCCATCGCAGCCTTGCCTGCCGGAGGAGCTCACCGATGGGACCCTGCCCAGATCTTTCAAGGATTTGTGAGCTCCTCACACAATCCAGTCTGGTTAAACCCAGGATGGATCGTAGGCAGGTCAGCCTAAATGTTTCTAACCGGCGAAGATGTTCCATTAGGGGGGTCCACGTTTCGCAAGCGTAGAGAAGGGAGGGAATGACCGTGGCCGAGAAGACCTGAAGCTTAGTGCGGAGCGACATACCAGGTAGCTTCCACACAGCGTTACGCAACCGATGAAAAGATATTGCCGCTCGACTGATTCGGAGTGAGACCTCTGCTGTTAAACTGGAGCCATTCATAAGCACACTGCCCAGGTATGGGAAACTCTCCACTCTCTCCACAACTGCCCCATCACCGATTGGGAGTTGTGGGGGTGGAGTGTCCGATGGTACAAAATACCCAGGCAGGTGCTTAGTTTTGGTGGGGCTGATGGTAAGGCCCCACCTCTTAGTGGCACGCTCCAGTCTCAGCAGCAGCGTCTCCAACTCCTCCTCTGACTGAGCAGCTATTACCAAGTCATCAGCATACATAACGTGGTTGAGCAATAGGGAGCCATCCCTTGACCGCACCCGGGCATCGATTAGCCTCCCATTATATCTGTACCATATGGAGATTCCCCCGGTACAGCTATTGAAGGCTTCACGAACTACGTGGTCAAAATAGATGTTAAATAATGTGGGAGCCAGAGGACATCCCTGTCGCACCCCAAGGTGTACAGGGAATGGCTCTGACTCCTGGCCACGTAGTTTTACCCGGGCCCGCTCACCATCATGAAGGTCCTTAATGATCGTGAGCAGAGGGTCAGGTACTCCAAAAGCACGAAGAACGACCCAGAGCCCAGGCCTACTGATGGTATCATAGGCCTTGACCAGGTCAATAAAGCAGAGATGTAGGTCTTGTTGGAATTCCCTACACCTCTGCTGTAGCAGACGGACAGAAAATATGGCATCTGTGCAGGACCGCCCTTTCCTGAAACCGCATTGGGGCTCCGCAAGCCTCTCCTCAGCGTGCCTGGCAAGGCGATGCTGAATAATCCTTGCCAGGACCTTTCCCGGCACACTGAGGAGTGAGATGCCCCTGTAGTTGTTACAGTCTGTGCGGTCCCCCTTCTTAAAAAGGGGGACCACCAGGGCATCCTTCCAATCCTGCGGAACCCGTCCAGTGGTCCAGACTGTTGTTATGATGTCATATAGGGCAGTCTGTGCACAAACGCCACCCTCCCTCAGCATTTCGCTTGGGAGATCATCTCTGCCCGCTGCCTTTCCTGGTCTCAGACTCCGGATCGCCTTCAATACTTCCTCAGCAGATGGCACCTCAGCCAGCCACTCACAGGGGGTGACTTCATCCAATATTTGAGGCACCGCAGCCTCAGCAGGGTCATCCTCACTTTGTGCCACGATGTTTTCCTGGCTGTGGGATTTTCCCTCCCCCAGGACCTCACAGAAATGCTCAGCAAATCTGCGAACCTGTTCCTGGGGGTCGGAAATTGGATCACCGTTTTTTCCCCTAATGATGGTAATAGGTGTGGCGCTGCAGGTTACTTTTTTGATGGAGTTAAATAGCGATTTGTGATCACGGGCCACTGAGGCAGACTCCATCTCCTCAGCAACCCGCGACCACCACCCATCCTTGCAGCGCCTCACGGATCGCCGAACCTCCAAGCGAAGGCTGCGGTAAGCCTCCTCATTCTCTGACGTGGGATTCTGTAGCCGATGACAGTGGGCCTGTCGCTTTTTCTCAACCATCCTGAACAACTCCTCTGTCATCCAGGGTGTCTGGGGAGGTCTGGACCGCGTACCCAAAGCAGCCATTGCAGCTGCATGAGTCACAGTCCTAAACCTCGCCCATTTACCCTCGACATCAGGAGGAGTCGGGGACGATGCCAATCCCAGCCGCAAGCGATGATGAAATTCTCGCTTGCAACTTTCATCAGATAACTGAGACCAGGCCACTTTAGGTTGGAATGGGGTCCTGGGTGTACACCCACCACCGGAGTGGAAGAATGGCAGGCGCATCTTACAGATGACTAGTCGATGGTCAGAGGGCAGATCAGCTCCACGGTAGGTCCTGGTGTCAAGGACATGGGCTCGCATTCGCTGGTCCGTCACTATGTAGTCCAGCAGATGTTCTTGCTTGGACCCGGCATGCATCCATGATGTTGTGTGGATGCGCCGATGCCGGAACAGCGTGTTGGTAATTACAAGCCCATGGGCTGCACAAAAATCTAGCAGCCTCCTACCGTTGTTATTGAGCTGATCTGGCCCATGCCCTCCAATCACTCCAGACCAGGTGCCAGTATCATGACCAACTCGGGCATTGAAGTCACCCAACATGATGACTCTATCCCGAGGGGCCACTTTAGCCAGCACCTGTGACAGGAGGTCATAGAAGGCATCTGACTCATCGGCTTTGCCTGCATCCCTCCACGGATGTTCATCTTCGGTGGGGGCATAAGTAACCACGACCACCATTCCTCGCCTCCGGTTGATGGGAAGGCGAGCCCAAAGTAGCCTGGGGCTTACAGCTTCCCACACCTCACCGCCACGCTCCCACGCCCCCTTCATTCTTTTGTTCAAAAGAAGACCCACACCCTGTTGTTTGGCAGTCTGCTGCCCCGAGTAGAGGACTGTCCACCCCTCATGGTGGCAGGAGCCAGAGCCGGTCCACCGGACCTCCTGAATGCCGCATAGATCCAGGCGGTACCGGTCCAGCTCCCGACAGAGGAGTGGCAGCCTCTCCTCTGCAGTGAGCGTTCGAACATTCCACGCGGCCACCCGTAGTGGCTTTTCGTTGTTTCTGGAGTAGCCCCGAGGGTAGGTATTCAATCTCCTGGCTCCGCCAATTGGGGTTTGGCCAGGAGACGTCATAGACGCCTGGCCCCCCGGGGCCTCCGGCACAAGCTTAGTTGTTACATATTTCACTTTAATTCGTGGTTTTGTGGTAATTAATTGAAGGTGGAGGGGTTACCAGCCCCTCGCACCCGTCCAGAGCCCCCGTTTAGCCCCTGTGGTGGACACATATGCCATGAGGGGAGGAGCCAATCAAAATTGGAACTCCCCCCACAGCACTGTCCACGACAGAGTTGCCCGTCCGGCACCGCGAGGAGGTAGGGGGTTGTTTTGCCGGACATACACTACACACCCACACACCCACACACGGAACACACCCACACACACACAGAACACTACACTACACACTACACTACACTATACACTACACACTACACTACACTATACACTACACTATACACTACACTATACACTAAACACTACACACTACACTAGACACTACACTATACACTACACTACGATATACACTACACTATACACTACACACTACACTATACACTACACTACTATACACTACACACTACACTATACACTACACTATACACTACACTACACACTACACTATACACTACACTATACACTACACTATACACTACACTACACACTACACTATACACTACACTATACACTACACACTATACACTACACACTACACTATACACTACACTATACACTACACTACTATACACTACACTATACACTACACTATACACTATACACTACACTATACACTACACACTACACTACACTACACACTACACTATACACTACACTACTACACTACACTATACACTACACACTACACTACACTATACACTACACTACTACACACTACACTACTACACTACACTATACACTACACTACTACACTACACTATACACTACACACTATCATTGTAAACTCTCCAACACACACCCCGGTGTTGCGTCCCGAGCTCGTGAACGAACCCCTCGCCGCCCGCCCGCCCGCCCGCCCGCCCGCCCGCGCGGCCGGGCGGGCGGGCGGCCGGGCGGGCGGGCGGGCGGGCGGGCGGGCGGGCGTCGGCCTGAACGGCACAGCACTGCTCCTGGCGCGGTCTCGCCCCGAGACGAAAGCAAACGGACCCCACCGCTCTCGCTGCGCGCCGCTTGCCGGCGAAAGCCTCCAAACTACTCCGGCGGCGTTCGGCGGACGGGGGCGGAGGCGAGCGACTCAGCGAGCCGCGATCCCTTCCGTCCGTTGCGTGCCAGGCCGAGGTCCTTCTGCAGCACCGGGCCGACCCGTGCGTCCGCGACGCCGCCGGCAAGACGGCCCTCTCGCTGGCCTGCGAGTTCGGCAGGCTCCAGGTGGGGTGTCGGTCGGCAACGCTCGTGCGCGTATTCTGTGGCGCGCGCGGGGAGGTGGTGGGGGTACGCGCGGAGGTAGGCGCGGCAGTGCACACGTGTACGCACGAACACACGCGCGAGTGCGCGGAGAGTACGCGCGCGTGCGTGCGTTTTGGTTTCTGGGTGTGCGTATGTATACGCGTGTGTGCGTGTGTGCGTTTTGGTTTCTGGGTGTGCGTATGTATACGCGTGTGCGCGTGTGTGCGTTTTGGTTTCTGGGTGTGCGTATGTATACGCGTGTGTGTGTGTGTGCGTTTTGGTTTCTGGGTGTGCGTATGTATACGCATGTGCGCGTGTGCGCGTGTGTGCGTTTTGGTTTCTGGGTGTGCGTATGTATACGCGTGTGCGCGTGTGTGCGTTTTGGTTTCTGGGTGTGCGTATGTATACGCGTGTGTGTGTGTGTGCGTTTTGGTTTCTGGGTGTGCGTATGTATACGCATGTGCGCGTGTGCGCGTGTGTGCGTTTTGGTTTCTGGGTGTGCGTATGTATACGCGTGTGCGCGTGTGTGCGTTTTGGTTTCTGGGTGTGCGTATGTATACGCGTGTGTGTGTGTGTGCGTTTTGGTTTCTGGGTGTGCGTATGTATACGCGTGTGTGCGTGTGTGCGTTTTGGTTTCTGGGTGTGCGTATGTATACGCATGTGCGCGTGTGCGCGTGTGTGCGTTTTGGTTTCTGGGTGTGCGTATGTATACGCGTGTGCGCGTGTGTGCGTTTTGGTTTCTGGGTGTGCGTATGTATACGCGTGTGCGCGTGTGTGCGTTGCGTGGAGCGGTCAGCGCGCCGCGCTCCCAACCAGGCGACCCGGGGTTTCGATTCCCGCTCACGGCCACCGACAACCTCGTGCTGGGCCTTCCCCGAGGTCGCCTGAACTCTGAGCTCGCTGGCTCTCCCCTCTGTCCCTGCCTGCAGGTCGTCCGCCTCCTCCTGGGGAGCCACGTGTCCCCCAGGCTGCTGGAAGGAGCTCCCAGCGAGCAGGGAGACGGCACGGTCGGAAACTCGCCCATCCACCTCGCCGCCAAAAATGGGCACGCGGACATCACGCGGTGAGCCTACACACACGCACGGCCTGGGTCTCGGTGTGTCCCTCCATCTCTCTCTCTCTCTACTGGGAGGCGCCACAGTGGCTAGGAGATGTTAACTACCTCGCCTGGTACACAGGAGGTCGTGGGTTCGATCGCGACCCTGATACCTGCTGCTGTATATTTGGAGTCTGCGTGTCTCTCTCTCATCACCACAGTGGCTAGGAGATGTTAACTACCTCGCCTGGTACACAGGAGGTCGTGGGTTCGATCCCGACCCTGATGCCTGCTGCTGTATATTTGGAGTTTGCGTGTCTCTCTCTCTCATCATCATCACGGTGGCTAGGAGATGTTAACTACCTCGCCTGGTACACAGGAGGTCGTGGGTTCGATCCCGACCCTGACGCCTGCTGCTGCTGCTGTATATTTGGAGTTTGTGTCTCTCTCTCCCGGTGGTCGCGTGGATTTTCCTCCGGGTCCTCCAGTTTTTCCCTCTACATTTAGAATCAACGTCACGCGTTTACAGTATTTGGCCGCTATGAATTTCCACGTGATGAGCCACTTCATTGAGCTATCATTTGTGGTCCAGGTCGCTTCTGACAAAGAGCTACTTAGCTCAGTGGGCCTTTCCTGGTTTAATAAAAAAAAACATATATAGTTGAAATATGTTAGGTTCATGATGGCCGTGCCAGTGACACTGATCCAACACGGCTGAGATGGAGCCCTGGGTCTGGGTGTCTCTCTCTTTCCCTCTGTTTAACTCAGGGGGGGGGGGGGGGGTGTTCATAACGGCCTTGCCAGGGTTGCTGAACCAGTTCCTAGACTCGGGCCCTGGGTCTGGGCGTCTCGCTCCTTCCTTCATTCAGTTCCATTTATTTTGGTATAGCCCTGTGAGCCATTTGGCTCTTGAATCGGGTGCGACCGCACAAAAACACGAACAAGAAAAACATCTTAGAGTGACTACGTGCGTGACTGCAAACAGAAAATCCATGAAAACAAAAACAGCAGCAAAAATATTCCTGAAACAAGCACCGTGTACACCAACGCTGTGTGGGAAAAAAAAAAATTCCGAGTCAGAGACAATGAGCCATTAGCACCGGGACGCTGCGTTTGTACCGCGGGTCTGGGTTGTCTCTCTCTCAACCACATCAGAGCACCTCGCCTTTGTGAATGGAGAACTAAAGGCACGGTGCTATAGTGCGATTGTGGCCATGCGACCCAAACTACGCACCATGTAATAAACCCATAGAGACACGTGGAGTTGAATTAAAATCTAAGCTAAAACATGTTTTATTTTATAGTAATAGGTTTTACCCTTTTGACTGGCACAAAGACTGACACCTTTATTCAAGGCATCATGTTTGCAATAACCACAACACAAGCAGTCAAAATGCAAACAAAAGAGACAACTCTGATAATGATATTGGCACTGTCCTTGAATTTGATTGGTCCACACCCGAGACGGCTTTTCTTAGAGCCTAGTCTCCACTGGTGTTGGACCAGAGGACGCCTTTTAGGTAAAACCTATTACTATATCTTGTTACTGACAAAGGAGGTCTCATAATGTTTTATTTTACCAGGTTTACAAAGCCCCACGAAGCTGTGTAGCACTTTTTCTGGAGCGACCTGGCCACAAATGATAGCTCAACGAAGTGGCTGATCATGTGTGGACATTGATAGCAACCACCTACAGCGGTACCTCGGTATACGTCGTTAATTCGTTCCAGAAGGGGGAGGACTTATACCGGAAATGACGTCTACCAAACGAATTTTTCCCATAAGAAATAAAGGGAAAGGACATAATCCGTTACAGAGTATAGGAAATTATATTTTATATGGCATATTATACATTAATTTGGGTTGTATTAAATAATTTAGACACTACTTATTACTAAAATGCATACATACATTAGGGTTGTGCACTGAACGCGATCTACAGGCAGACTGAGGAGCGGCGCTTTGTCTCGGTCGTGAACGGGGTCTTCGCGGGCACGCGGTGACTCATCCCGGCCCAGACAAGTTCTAGCAAGCGCCTAGTATCCCAAGCAAGACGTCGTATCCCAAGACATTTTTTTCTCGTCAAAACACGACGTGTACCAAATTGGACATATTCCAAAGCGGTCGCATACCGAGGTGTGACTGTACTCTAAACGCACGCTGATTCTAAATGTGGAGGGGAAAAGGTGGAGGACCCAGAGGAAATTCCGCGCGATCACACGGAGAACACGCAAACTCCAAATATACAGGCAACATGGTCGGGATCGAACCCACGAACTCCTGTATACCGTGCGAGGTAGTTAACATCTCGCCACCGTGGCGCCCATACATAGAGGCCCAGGCATATACATAGAGGCACATATAGATGCTTACCCATAGAAGACACAGAGACCCATAGCGATGCGTAGATTAGTTAAAAACAAAAGACGCAGGAGTGTGATTATGGCTATGCAACGCAAACTACAGACCACACAGTAAACCCACTGTGGTCGTCTGTGCTCCTTCAACGGAGGAGGAACAGCAAAGCGACACGAAGTCCTCTGTATAGAAATAGGTTTCACCCTTTTTAACTGGCAAAAAAACTGACACCTTTATTCAAGGCATCATGTTTGCAATAACCACAACACAAGCAGTCAAAATGCAAACAAAAGAGACAACTCTGATAATAATATGCACTGTCCTTGAATTTGATTGGTCCACACCCGAGACGGCTTTTCTTAGAACCCAGTCTCCATTGGTGTTGGACCAGAAGACGCCAAAAGGTGTACAACTCAAAAACAGCGCACTATCAGAGTATTGAGGGCTCGGGGTGAGCATTTACATATTATTATCAGAGTTGTCTTTTTTGTTTGCATTTTGACTGCTTGTGTTGTGGTTATTGCAAACATGATGCCTTGAATAAAGGTGTCAGTTTTTGTGCCAGTTAAAAGGGTAAAACCTATTTCTATATCTTGTTACTGGCAAAGGAGGTCTCATAATGAAGTCCTCTGTCTTTGCTGAAGCCCTCTCGTCGTGGCCAGCAGCAGCAGCAGGACCTCGACATTAGCAACGAGCTCCTGATCACATTGCCATCGTGCGCACGAGCAGAATAAGTATGTGACGTTCACGAGGGGGGCCGGCAAACACGTGTCCAAGCGTCGTCCTGGTGTGCGCTGGCCACCAGGACGCGCGCTTGGGCCCTCTGCACGACCGGCTTTGTGATGCTCAGCTCGCAGGATGCTGTTTTTGGAAGGCGTGGATTTGAATTGTGATGATTGTCCCACAGAATGCTGATCTTGGAAGGCGTGGATTTGAATTGTGATGATTGTCCCGCAGAATGCTGATCTTGGAAGGCGTGGATTTGAATTGTGATGATTGTCCCGCAGAATGCTGATCTTGGAAGGCGTGGATTTGAATTGTGATGATTGTCCCACAGAATGCTGATCTTGGAAGGCGTGGATTTGAATTGTGATGATTGCCGCGCAGAATGCTGATCTTGGAAGACAAAGATTTGAATTGTGATGATTGTCCCACAGAATGCTGATCTTGGAAGGCGTGGATTTGAATTGTGATGATTGCCACGCAGAATGCTGATCTTGGAAGACGTAGATTTGAATTGTGATGATTGTCCCACAGAATGCTGATCTTGGAAGGCGTGGATTTGAATTCACAAACGAACATCGGCACGCCGTTGCACGAGGCCGCGCTGCACGGCAAACTGGACATCGTGAAACTACTGCTGCAGGTGCAAAAATAATAACAATGGCTTCTAAACAATAAAAAAAATGTACCGGTCTCTATGTGAGTCTATGTGTCTCTCTATGTGAGTCTACGAGTCTCTCTACGTGAGTCTACGAGTCTCTCTACGTGAGTCTACGAGTCTCTCTACGTGAGTCTACGTGTCTCTCTACGTGAGTCTACGAGTCTCTCTACGTGAGTCTACGTGTCTCTCTATGTGAGTCTACGAGTCTCTCTATGTGAGTCTACGTGTCTCTACGTGAGTCTACGTGTCTCTCTACGTGAGTCTACGTGTCTCTCTACGTGAGTCTACGAGTCTCTCTATGTGAGTCTACGTGTCTCTCTATGTGAGTCTACGGGTCTCTCTACGTGAGTCTACGAGTCTCTCTATGTGAGTCTATGTGTCTCTCTATGTGAGTCTACGTGTCTCTCTACGTGAGTCTACGAGTCTCTCTACGTGAGTCTACGAGTCTCTCTACGTGAGTCTACGAGTCTCTCTATGTGAGTCTACGAGTCTCTCTACGTGAGTCTACGGGTCTCTCTACGTGAGTCTACGAGTCTCTCTACGTGAGTCTACGTGTCTCTCTATGTGAGTCTACGAGTCTTTCTACGTGAGTCTACGGGTCTCTCTACGTGAGTCTACGAGTCTCTCTACGTGAGTCTACGTGTCTCTCTACGTGAGTCTACGTGTCTCTCTATGTGAGTCTACGGGTCTCTCTATGTGAGTCTACGAGTCTCTCTACGTGAGTCTACGAGTCTCTCTACGTGAGTCTACGAGTCTCTCTACGTGAGTCTACGAGTCTCTCTATGTGAGTCTACGAGTCTCTCTACGTGAGTCTACGGCTCTCTCTACGTGAGTCTACGAGTCTCTCTACGTGAGTCTACGTGTCTCTCTATGTGAGTCTACGAGTCTTTCTACGTGAGTCTACGGGTCACTCTACGTGAGTCTACGAGTCTCTCTACGTGAGTCTACGTGTCTCTCTACGTGAGTCTACGTGTCTCTACGTGAGTCTACGTGTCTCTCTACGTGAGTCTACGAGTCTCTCTACGTGAGTCTACGTGTCTCTCTACGTGAGTCTACGAGTCTCTCTACGTGAGTCTACGTGTCTCTCTACGTGAGTCTACGTGTCTCTACGTGAGTCTACGTGTCTCTCTACGTGAGTCTACGAGTCTCTCTACGTGAGTCTACGTGTCTCTCTACGTGAGTCTACGTGTCTCTCTACGTGAGTCTACGTAACTCTCTACGTGAGTCTACGAGTCTCTCTATGTGAGTCTACGTGTCTCTCTACGTGAGTCTACGAGTCTCTCTACGTGAGTCTACGTGTCTCTACATGAGTCTACGGGTCTCTCTACGTGAGTCTACGTGTCTCTCTACGTGAGTCTACGAGTCTCTCTACGTGAGTCTACGTGTCTCTACATGAGTCTACGGGTCTCTCTACGTGAGTCTACGTGTCTCTCTACGTGAGTCTACGAGTCTCTCTACGTGAGTCTACTGGCCTCTCTACGTGAGTCTACGAGGCTCTCTACGTGAGTCTACGTGACTCTCTATGTGAGTCTACGAGTCTCTCTATGTGAGTCTACGGGTCTCTCTATGTGAGTCTACGTGTCTCTCTATGTGAGTCTACGTGTCTCTCTATGTGAGTCTACGGGTCTCTCTACGTGAGTCTACGAGTCTCTCTACGTGAGTCTACGTGTCTCTCTACGTGAGTCTACGTGTCTCTCTATGTGAGTCTACGAGTCTCTCTACGTGAGTCTACGGGTCTCTCTACGTGAGTCTACGGGTCTCTACGTGAGTCTACGGGTCTCTCTACGTGAGTCTACGTGTCTCTCTACGTGAGTCTACGAGTCTCTCTATGTGAGTCTACGTGTCTCTCTATGTGAGTCTATGAGTCTCTCTACGTGAGTCTACGTGTCTCTCTACGCGAGTCTACGTGTCTCTCTACGTGAGTCTACGTGTCTCTCTACGTGAGTCTACGAGTCTCTCTACGTGAGTCTACGTGTCTCTCTACGTGAGTCTGCGTGTCTCTCTACGTGAGTCTACGTGTCTCTCTACGTGAGTCTACGTGTCTCTCTACGTGAGTCTATGAGTCTCTCTACGTCAGTCTACTGGCCTCTCTACGTGAGTCTACGAGTCTCTCTACGTGAGTCTACGTGTCTCTCTACGTGAGTCTACGGGTCTCTCTACGTGAGTCTACGGGTCTCTACTTGACTCTACGTGTCTCTCTACGTGAGTCTACGTGTCTCTCTACGTGAGTCTACGAGTCTCTCTACGTGAGTCTACGTGTCTCTCTATGTGAGTCTACGAGTCTCTCTACGTGAGTCTACGGGTCTCTACGTGACTCTACGAGTCTCTCTATGTGAGTCTACGAGTCTCTCTACGTGACTCTACGTGTCTCTCTACGTGAGTCTACGAGTCTCTCTGCGTGAGTCTACGGGTCTCTCTACGTGAGTCTACGGGTCTCTACGTGACTCTACGTGTCTCTCTACGTGAGTCTACGAGTCTCTCTCTGTGAGTCTACGAGTCTCTCTACGTGAGTCTACGAGTCTCTCTACGTGAGTCTACGTGTCTCTCTACGTGAGTCTACGAGTCTCTCTACGTGAGTCTACGTGTCTCTCTACGTGAGTCTACGTGTCTCTCTATGTGAGTCTACGTGTCTCTCTACGTGAGTCTACGAGTCTCTCTACGTGAGTGTACATGTCTCTCTACGTGAGTCTACGTGTCTCTCTACGTGAGTCTACATCTCTCTCTGTGAGTCTACGTCTCTCTCTCTCTGTGAGTTTACAACTCTCTCTACGTGAGTCTACATCTCTCTCTGCGTGAGTGTACGTCTCCCTGTGAGTTTACATTTCTCTCTGCGGGAGTCTCTGGTGCTCTATCCACCACATCCACTCACGTGGACCGCGTCTCCGTCACTGTTGCCGCTGCTGCTGCTTCTGCAGAGTGGCGCCGAGGCCGCCGCTGAGAACAAGTTCAAGCAGACGGCGCTGGACCTGGTGATGCAGTTCACGGGGCGCCAGGCAAGCAAGGAGATCAAGCACGCACTCCGAGGTGCCGGAGCATGCGCGCATGTGTGTGTGTGTGTCTATGCGTCTGTGTGTCCCTGTGTGTCTCTGTGTGTCTCTATGCGTCTGTGTATCACTGTGTGTCTCTGTGCGTCTCTATGCGTCTGTGTGTCTCTGTGTGTGTGTCTCTATGCGTCTGTGTGTCTCTATGCGTCTGTGTGTCCCTGTGTGTCTCTGTGCGTCTCTATGCATCTGTGTATCACTGTGTGTCTCTGTGCGTCTCTATGCATCTGTGTATCACTGTGTGTCTCTATGTATCTCTATGCATCTGTGTATCACTGTGTGTCTCTATGTATCTCTATGCATATGTGTATCACTGTGTGTCTCTGCGTCTGTATGCGTCTGTGTGTCCCTGTGTGTCTCTATCCATCTGTGTGTCTCTGTTCGTCTCTATGCATCTGTGTGTCCCTGTGTGTCGCTATGCATCTGTGTATCGCTGTGTATCTCTGTTGCGTCTCTATGCATCTGTGTATCTCTGTGTTTCTGTGCGTCTCTATGCATCTGTGAATCTCTGTGTGTCTCTGTGTGTCTTTATGCGTCTGTGTGTCTCTGTGCGTCTCTATGCATCTCTATGCATCTGTGTATCGCTGTGTGTCTCTGTGCGTCTCTATGTGTCTGTGTATCTCTGTGTGTCTGTGTGTCTCTGTGTATCTTTATGCGTCTGTGTGTCTCTGTGTGTCTCTGTGTGTCTCCATGCATCTCTGTATCTCTACGGGTCTCTGTGTCTTCACTATCGGGTCCATGGTGTGGCTTGCAATTAATGTATCTCTTTGAGTCTATGTATCTCTTTGAGTATATGTATCTTTGTGTGTCTCCATGCGTCTCTGTATCTCTGCTTCACTATCGGCTCCGCGGTGTGTCTTGCGTGGCGACAATCGCACTTCCCGTGGCTCATGCTCTTCCTATTTGCGGAGGAGGGTGTGCCCGTCGGCCCGCTGATGTTCCGATACCGGTTGACGGTACCCAGCCACCAGTGTCTTAAGGCTATGGTCCCAAGCCTAACCCCTGTGCTGCTGCCGCTGTGGTGGTGATCTTGCCGCGTGCGTGGTCTTGCAGAGGCAATGCACACAGTGCAGGCGTGCGCCGTCACGGACTACTGCAACGCGTACGACTCGACGTGCCTGCGGATAACCGCCGGAGACATCATCACCGTGAGTCTGAACTGTAAACCGTTTAGCGTGCGGTCGGCTTTCGCGACCAGTATAATCCGTAATTAATAGAGGTTTTTTTTGGGGTTAGATCGCGTAAATATATAAATGTGTTGTTAAACCCGCCACCACCCGGCAACCAACGATTAAGTTTTGTCACGTAAACAGAACATGCCAATTCGTTATGCGGTGTGAGTGGACTAGTGGCCACGGGAGGTATAGACAGGGGTGTCAGCCTGCAGTGTGAATGGACTAGTGGCCACGGGAGGTAATGACAGGGGAGTCAGCCTACAGTGTGGATGGACTAGTGGCCACGGGAGGTAATGACAGGGGTGTCAGCCTACAGTGCGAATGGACTAGTGGCCACGGGAGGTAATGACAGGGGTGTCAGCCTACAGTGCGAATGGACTAGTGGCCACGGGAGGTATTGACAGGGGAGTCAGCCTACAGTGCGAAGGGACTGGTGGCTACGGGAATGATCAAGAATAGGAGCGTGGCCAGGTGATGTAAGAGGACGGTGGAGTCTGCCGGTAGAGCGAATGGCCTAGAACGAGCGAGAAGGTTCGAGAATGGGGGCGTGGCCTCGGTCCGTATATAAGGGAGAGACGCGCGGGAGACTCGGGGCTGTTGCAGTGGGGGTCTCCGCCTGTTCGAGTGAACGTGTCTCTCAATAAAGAAACCAAGTCAAGACAAGTGTGTAAAGTCGTCATTACACTAGTACAGCTCACTGGTGTGTTGGAGAGCAAAGCCACAACATTTACAATCTGAGCACGACGTTTCGCCAGTAATTACAACCAGCTTCTTCAGGCCACAGCCAGATTTTTGGAGAAATCCTCCTGTTTCGTTCCTTAAATAGAGGGGTAGATGTTCATATTCTAGATTTGAAGCTTTCGTGACTGCAAGGATCCATACTCTTTGGTTCTATTCGGTAAAGTCACGTAGGTAAAAAATAAAACAACAAAAATCACGACGTTTCGGCCACAACACAAGTGGCCTTCATCAGGTGAAGGGACCGTACTGTCCAGAGGACAGCGTTGGAGTGAAGACAGCCAGATTGGGTTGAATGATGTCTTCACTCCAACGCTGTCCTCTGGACAGTACGGTCCCTTCACCTGATGAAGGCCACTTGTGTTGTGGCCGAAACGTCGTGATTTTTGTTGTTTTATTTTTACCTACGTGACTTTACCGAATAGAACCAAAGAGTATAGATGTTCATAATAAAGGTTTTTGGGATAAATCGCGTTATTTATAAATGTGTCGTAACCCTCCACCACCCGACACGGCCAAACAGTAAAAAAAGTGTGACGTAGACAAAAGACAAAATAGTTCACTACTTTAGCCCACCGGTGTGTTGTTGCAGAGTGAATCAACATCATTTAAAATTTTGAGTACGACGTTTCGCTGGTAATTACATCCAGCATCATCGGGCAATTTGCCAGAATGGTAAAGCCCTCACTTGCTCCCGGTCTTAAATAGAGCAGCAGCATGGTGACGTCATCATTTAACCCAATCAGGTGCAGTGATTTGAGGCGGAGAGGGGGAGGGTATTGTAATACTGGTGGGAACGAAGTTGTAAACTGAGTGTACCAGCCTGCAATAGATGAATGTGCCCGTCCATCCGTCCCCTTGCAATACTTTAACGAAGTGAAATCTCGTGCTGTTGGGGTGTAAAAATTAAATTGCGCAAAATTCCAATGTTCCCACCAGCCCACCCTGCAGGGACCTGTTTATGTAATCGATTGGTAATCATTCAATTGTTATTCATTGGTATTTGTAGATGTGATGACAACACTTATGTGCTCTTCTTGTGTGAAGTGGGGAGGGGGGGTTAATTAATGCATATAAATGACTATGGGTATCCATTGTGGATTTCTCCACAAATCTGGCTGTCGCCTGATGAAGCTGGTTGTAATTACTCGCGAAACGTCGTACTCAGATTGTAAATGTTGTAGCTTGGCTCTCACCGGTGTGCTGTACTAGTGTAATACACTATACACTACACTGTACACTAGTGCTGTACCCGTAACGAATTGGCACGTTCTGTTCACGTGACAAACCTTACTAGTTGGCCATGGCGGGTCGTGGCGGCTTCAAAGACACATTTATATTTGTGCGCGATCTACCCCATGAAACCTCTGTTATGGACGAACTGTAAACGATTGAACACGTTGTCTTCGTATCGTACCAGGCGTTAAGGCGTCCGCTGAGCTACGTAGTGTAGCTCTTTTTCAGAGGCGACCACAAATGGTAGCCTCAGCAAAGTGGCTTATCATCATCGTCGTCATCATCGCGTGGAAATTTATAGCGGCAGCCAAATACTGAAAAAACCGGAGTACCCGGAGAAAAATCCACGCGACCACGGGGAGAAAGAGACCGCAAACTCCAAATATACAGCAGCAGCAGGCGTCAGGATCACAATCAGCTGCATTGTGATTGTGGCCATGCACCTTAAACTATGGACCACATCGTAAACCCATCGAGACACACGCAGAGATAAACTAAAATCCAAATTAAACTATTTTTTTTTATTTTACCACGGGTAAGGCCCCACTGAGCTACGTAGTTTCTCTATTTCAGAAGCGACTACCTGGCGATCAAAGATTAAAGCAGCTCAGCAAAGTGGCTTATCGCCATCGCCATCATCATCATCCCAACGTGGAAATACATAGCAGTAGCCAAATAACCCTAAACGCGTGGTGATGTTGATTCTAAATGTGTTACTGCTGCTGCAGGTGTTGGAGTGGCAGGAGAGCGGCCTATGGAAGGGCTACGTGAGTGGTGGCTGTTGCTGTTGTTGTTGTTGCTGCAGGTATTGGAGTGGCAGGAGAGCGGCCTATGGAAGGGCTAGGTGAGTGGTGGCTGTTGTTGTTGTTGCTGCTGCAGGTGTTGGAGCGGCAGGAGAGCGGCCTATGGAAGGGCTACGTGAGTGGTGGCTGTTGTTGCTGCTGCAGGTGTTGGAGTGGCAGGAGAGCGGCCTATGGAAGGGCTACGTGAGTGGTGGCTGCTGTTGTTGTTGCTGCAGGTGTTGGAGTGGCAGGAGAGCGGCCTATGGAAGGGCTACGTGAGTGGTGGCTGTTGTTGTTGTTGCAGGTGTTGGAGTGGCAGGAGAGCGGCCTATGGAAGGGCTATGTGAGTGGTGGCTGTTGTTGTTGTTGTTGCTGCAGGTGTTGGAGCGGCAGGAGAGCGGCCTATGGGATGGCTACGTGAGTGGTGGCTGTTGTTGTTGTTGCAGGTGTTGGAGTGGCAGGAGAGCGGCCTATGAAAGGGCTACGTGAGTGGTGGCTGTTGTTGTTGCTGTTGCTGCTGCAGGTGTTGGAGCGGCAGGAGAGCGGCCTATGGAAGGGCTACGTGAGGGACCGGCTGGGCGCCTCTCGCGTCGGCTATTTCCCATCGTCCGTTGTGCAAATCATCAGCTCGTCCGCGGGTGAGCAGCGGCCTGCGGTTTGTTGTTGTTGTTGGGTGCAATTGTCAACAACAGCCACATCGGACATGAGGACATCTCAGCGGCGTCATCATTGGTGCACTGCAGCAGCTCCAAGATGTACCACGTGTCTGAGTGTGTGTGTCTGTGTGTGTGTGTGTCTGTGTGTGTGTGCGTGTGTCTGTGTGTGTGTGTCTGTGTGTGTGTCTGTGTGTGTGTCTGTGTGTGTGTCTGTGTGTGTCTGTGTGTGTGTGTGTCTGTTTGTGTGTCTGTGTGTGTCTGTGTGTGTGTGTCTGTGTGTGTCTGTGTGTGTGTGTCTGTGTGTGTGTCTGAGTGTGTGTGTCTGTGTGTGTGTGTGTCTGAGTGTGTGTTTCTGTGTGTGTGTCTGTGTGTGTGTCTGTGTGTGTGTCTGAGTGTGTGTGTCTGAGTGTCTGTGTGTGTGTCTGTGTGTGTCTGTGTGTGTGTTTCTGTGTGTGTGTCTGAGTGTGTGTTTCTGTGTGTGTGTCTGAGTGTGTGTGTCTGTGTGTGTGTCTGAGTGTGTGTTTCTGTGTGTGTGTCTGAGTGTGTGTCTGTGTGTGGGTGTCTGAGTGTGTGTTTCTGCGTGTGTGTCTGAGTGTGTGTTTCTGTGTGTGTGTCTGTGTGTGTGTTTCTGTGTGTGGGTGTCTGTGTGTGTCGCTTGCGAAACGTGGACCCCCCTAATGGAACATCTTCGCCGGTTAGAAACATTTAGGCTGGCCTGCCCTACGATCCATCCTGGGTTTAACCAGGCTGGATTGTGTGAGGAACTCACAAATCCTTGAAAGATCTGGATAAAGTCCCATCAGTGAGCTCCTCCGGCAGGCAAGGCTGCGTTGTCTGGGTCATGTAGCCCGCATGCCCAGCCACCGCATGCCTAAACAGCTTTTTGTTCGGCCAGATAGAGGGAGCTAAACGGGCGTGGCACGGGCTAGAGAAGAGATGGAGTGACGTGGTACAGAAGGATGTGGAGCTGAGTGAACATGTCGATGACCGGTACCAGCGGTGTCAAGATCGGCCTCTGTGGAGGAGGCTCGTGAAAGACGCTGCAGGGCAGTTGGAGGCAGTCTCCCTCCAACAACAACGGAGGGCGGAGGAGCGACGCTCACAACAACGAGCGGAGTGCCGGATGACTAAAGCACAGCAAGTTGGCACAGTAGGGGGCACAGGTGGTGCATCAGCCAGTCATCTCAGTCATCTCAGTCAGTCGACCCGTGGCACCTGGGTCTGCCCCGTGACCTCCTGCCAGCGGGCGTTCGACACCTCAACATGCACATAGCCTGGCACAAGCGTCGTGGTGACGTCACCACCACTTAGTGGCGAATGGCGGTTGTTGTGTCTCTGTGTGTGTCTGTGTGTTTGTGTGTGTGTGCTCGGTGGTAGTGGGGAGCAGTAGTGTAGCGGTTAGCACGCTGCGCTACGAACCCGGTTTCCCGAGTTCCATTCCCGCTCTAGTGACGAATATCTGAAACCGGTCCTGAACCTCCCCTAGGTCGAGTCGGCCTCAAATGAGTACATGGGTGCGGTGTGTAAACATCGCTATTGGGGAGACAAAGGCGGTTGGGTGTGGTGCTGGCCACCCACCCCCTAGCGTGCCGTTCCAGCCTTCATAGGTGCTCGATAACAGCACTTGCCCCAACCGCCTGTGAAGGCTACATGGGGGATCTTTATCTTTGTGGATGTGTGTGTGTGTGTGCGCGCGCGTGTTTTCTCAGACCCAACGTCTTCCATTGCGCGGCCGGTCTCTCTTCCGTTCTCCAAAGACCGTGACAGCGGAGGGCTGTTCACACACGCGGGTGAGTGGCGGATGCGTGCACCTGTACCCGAGGCCGTCGGATGTACGTGTACGTTGAACTTCTTTTGCACAGCACGTAGCCATACCGTGCTCGTCGGAGGTACGGTGAAGAGGCCTTGAACCCCGACAGTTCTGGACGTCTCACACTTCATTTCCCGCTTTCCATGCACGGCGCATCGGGGTATACGAATGAAATGCACCTTGCAAATTTTAAATCATCGCTTTTATTATCATGGCTACGATGATGGGTGACGGTGATGGTGGCAGTGACGGTGGTGGTGCATCGTTTGTGTTGATGTCACCTCCTTGACAGACACCCTGGATTTTCACAAGGCCCAGACAGTGTGTGGAGGCTCAAGGGACCTCGTCTGGGGATACAATACCGGTGGTAAAACACACAAAAAGACAAAGATCCCCCCGTATAGCCTTCACAGACTGTTGGTGTTCGTAAGTGCGGGTGTTCGTGAGTGCGGGTGTTTGTAAGTGTGGCTGTTTGTGAGTGTTCATATGTCGGGTGCTCATAAGTGTGTGGGTGTTCGTAAGTCCAAATGGCAATGGCGTAACGTTGCTATGTTTACTCGTGAAGTGTGTAGCGTGACGACGTTGTTGTGAAGGACGCTGTACTAAATAAAGTTTGATCGACTGATATACAGTGAGGGAAAAAAGTATTTGATCCCCTGCTGATTTTGTACGTTTGCCCACTGACAAAGAAATGATCAGGCTATAATTTTAATGGTAGGTTTATTTGAACAGTGAGAGACAGAATAACAACAAAAAATCCAGAAAAACGCATGTCAAAAATGTTATAAATTGATTAGCATTTTAATGAGGGAAATAAGTATTTGACCCCCTCTCAGAAAGATTTCTGGCTCCCAGGTGTCTTTTATACAGGTAACGAGCTGAGATTAGGCGCACACTCTTAAAGGGAGTGCTCCTAATCTCAGCTTGTTACCTGTACAAAAGACGCCTGTCCACAGAAGCAATCAATCAATCAGATTCCAAACTCTCCACCATGGCCAAGACCAAAAAAACTCTCCAAGGATGCCAGGGACAAGATTGTAGACCTACACAAGGCTGGAATGGGCTACAAGACCATTGCCAAGCAGCTTGGTGAGAAGGTGACAACAGTTGGTGCGATTATTCGCAAATGGAAGAAACACAAAAGAACTGTCAGTCTCCCTCGGCCTGGGGCTCCATGCAAGATCTCACCTCGTGGAGTTGCAATGATCATGGGAACGGTGAGGAATCAGCCCAGAACTACACGGGAGGATCTTGTCAATGATCTCAAGGCAGCTGGGACCATAGTCACCAAGAAAACAATTGGTAACACACTACGCCGTGAAGGACTGAAATCCTGCAGCGCCCGCAAGGTCCCCGTGCTCAAGAAAGCACATATACATGCCCGTCTGAAGTTTGCCAATGAACATCTGAATAATTCAGAGGACAACTGGGTGAAAGTGTTGTGGTCAGATGAGACCAAAATGGAGCTCTTTGGCATCAACTCAACTCGCCATGTTTGGAGGAGGAGGAATGCTGCCTATGACCCCAAGAACACCATCACCACCGTCAAAGATGGAGGTGGAAACATTATGCTTTGGGGGTGTTTTTCTGCTAAGGGGACAGGACAACTTCACCGCATCAAAGGGACGATGGACGGGGCCATGTACCGTCAAATCTTCAGTGAGAACCTCCTTCCCTCTGCCAGGACATTGAAAATGGGTCGTGGATGGGTATTCCAGCATGACAATGACCCAAAACACACGGCCAAGGCAACAAAGGAGTGGCTCAAGAAGAAGCACATTAAGGTCCTGGAGTGGCCTAGCCAGTCTCCAGACCTTAATCCCATAGAATATCTGTGGAGGGAGCTGAAGGTTCGAGTTGCCAAACGTCAGCCTCGAAACCTTAATGACTTGGAGAAGATCTGCAAAGAAGAGTGGGACAAAATCCCTCCTGAGATGTGTGCAAACCTGGTGGCCAACTACAAGAAACGTCTGACCTCTGTGATTGCCAACAAGGGTTTTGCCACCAAGTACTAAGTCATGTTTTGCAGAGGGATCAAATACTTATTTCCCTCATTAAAATGCAAATCAATTTATAACATTTTTGACATGCGTTTTTCTGGATTTTTTGTTGTTGTTATTCTGTCTCTCACTGTTCAAATAAACCTACCATTAAAATTATAGACTGATCATTCCTTTGTCGGTGGGCAAACGTACAAAATCAGCAGGGGATCAAATACTTTTTTCCCTCGCTGTACGATTGGTTGCACCGGTACCACGTGTACTCCATGGCTACAACTGCACTTATTACGTTTCATTATTCACGTGTTTTTCTTTCATCTCCCAGATGCGACGGTCGGCGATTGTAGCAGTGTGGGCAGCAGCAGAAGCTCGGGCAGCGGAGAGAGCGTGGGCAGCAGGAGAGGGCAGCAGGATCATCATCATCATCAGCAGCAGCAGCATCGTCAGCAGCAGCAACATCATCATCAGCAGCATTATCAGCATCAGCAGCTAAACACAATCGCAAAGGTACTGCATGTGTGTGTCGTCGCGTCTGCGTCTGCCCCGTGACCTCCCTGCCAGCGGGCGTCAGACACTTCACGTGGCCTCGACGTGCACGTGGCCTGGCACAAGCGCCGTGGTGACGTCACCGCCACTTAGCGGCGAATGGCGGTGGCTGTTGTTGTCATTGGTGGACCGTGATTCTGCCAATTCTAGATTTGAAGCTTTCGTGACTGCAAGGATCCATACTCTTTGGTTCTATTCGGTAAAGTCGCGTCGGTAAAAAATAAAACAACAAAAATAACGACGTTTCGGCCACAACACAAGTGGCCTTCATCAGGTTCAGGGACCGTACTGTCCAACGCTGTCCTCTGGACAGTACGGTCCCTTCACCTGATGAAGGCCACTTGTGTTGTGGCCGAAACGTCGAGATTTTTGTTGCTTTATTTTTTACCGACGTGATTCTGCCGGTCATCGTAGCACCCGGGGTCCGTCCCGTGACCTCCGGCCGGCCGCGAGCCGTTCGCGCGTCTCGCGACGGCCTCAAAGCGCATCTTGGCCTTGCCACGAGCCTTGCTGTCACGTGATATTTAACGTCCGCTGGATTAACCGGGGCGGCCGCCGGGGTTCGAACCGCCATCGTCAGCAGCAGGCGGCAAAGGCGCCACTCCTGCCCCACCATCCCTCTCCCACCATGGAAATGAATGACATTGTACTGTGTCTGTGTGTTGTGTGTGTTGTGTGTGTTGTGTGTGTTGTGTGTAGATTACACACGGAGAAGAAAGGATCATACAGACGGGAAACCTGCCCAGCGCAGGTGAATGAACACCAACACACATCAATACCATTGCTGCTGATAACACCGCTGATGCTACTGCTGCTGGCACTGCTGCTGATGATACTGCTGCTGACACTACTGTTGATGATACTGCTGCTGACACTACCGCTGCTGCTGATACTACTGCTGATACTACTGCTGCTGACACGACTGCTGCTGACACTACTACCATTGATACCACCGCTGACGCCACCGCTGACGCCACCGCTGATACCACCGCTGACACCACCGCTGATGCCACCGTTGATACCACCGCTGACACCACCGCTGCTGATATCACCGCTGCTGATACTACCGCTGATACCACCACCGCTGATACCACCACTGCTGATACCACCGCTGACACCACCACTGCTGATACCACCGCTGATACCACCGCTGCTGATACCACTGCTGATACCACTGCTGACACCACCGCTGCTGATACCACTGCTGACGCCACCGCTGCTGATACTTCCGCTGATACGTCCGCGAGCTCCAAAAATGTTTTCACCCCAATCGCGGAACGGCATCGACCCTGACCTGGGACTGAACTCATGAACTCATTGTCAAGGGTGCCCCCCCCACCCCCACACACTCTGTGGTGGTGGTGGTGGTAAGAAACTGGTCCGGCAGAAGCGGAGCTTCGAGCCGACTCCAAAGTCGCCGGAGACCGGCGGCTGGGGCCGGGGCGTTGGAACGTGAAGAGACAGCACCCTGCATTCCTGAGCGAGGGAGAGGCGTCGCGTGCGAGAGCTTCGTGCGAACGTTTACGGGTGAATGGGTCCCTCTGTAACATAGCGCACTGCGATAGTGGCGTGTGTGTGCGTACGTGTGTGTGTCTGTGTGTGTGTGTCTGTGTGTCTGTGTGTGTGTGTCTTTGTGTCTATGTGTGTGTCTGTGTGTGTCTGTGCGTGTGTGTCTGTGCGTGTGTGGGGAGCGGTAGTGTAGCGGTTAGCGCGCTGCGCTATGAACCTGGCGACCCGGGTTCGATTCCCGCTCACGGCCAACACCAGTGACGATTTTCTGAACCGGTCCCGGGCCTCCCCTAGGTCGACTCAGCCTCAAATGAGTACCTGGTGCGGTGTGTAAACATTGCCACTGGGGAGACAAAGGCGGTCGGGCGTGGTGCTGGCCACCCACCCCCTCGTGTACCGTTCCGGCCTTCATAGGTGCTCGCTCACAGCACTTGCCCCTACAGTCTGTTAAGGCTATATGGGGGATCTTTTTTATCTGTGTGTGTATCTGTGTGTGTATCTGTGTGTGTATCTGTGTGTGTATCTGTGTGTGTATGTGTATCTGTGTGTGTATCTGTGTGTGTATGTGTATCTGTGTGTGTATGTGTGTGTATGTGTGTCTGTGTGTGTGTCTGTGTGTGTGTCTGTGTGTGTATCTGTGTGTGTGTCTGTGTGTCTGTGTGTGTGTGTGTGTGTATCTGTGTGTCTGTGTGTCTGTGTGTGTATCTGTGTGTCTGTGTGTGTATCTGTGTGTCTGTGTGTCCGTGTGTGGGGAGCGGTGGTGTAGCGGTTAGCGCTATGCTGCGCTATAAACCCGGCAACCCGAGTTTGATTCCCGCTCATGGCCAACATCGTTGACGATTATCTGAACCAGTCGACTTAGCCTCAAATGAGTACCTGGTGCGGTGTGTCAACATGGCCACTGGGAAGACAAAGGCGGCCGGGCGTGGTGCTGGCCTTCACAGGTGCCACTACTCACTAACAGCACTTGCCCCGACAGGTCCGTTAAGGCTATACGGGGTATCTTTGCCTTGTGTCTGTGTGAGTTATGGGTGAATGAGTTGCTTGTGTAATAGGACACTGATAATTGTGTGTGTGTATGTGTGTGTGTATGTGTGTGTATGCGTGCGATAGTGTAGCGGTTAGCGCGCTGCGCTATGAACCTGGCGACACGGGTTCGATTCCCGCTCACGGCTAACACCAGTGACGATTATCTTAACCGGTCCCTGGCCTCCCCTAGGTCGACTCAGCCTCAAATGAGTACCTGGTGCAGTGTGTAAACATTGCCACTAGGGAGACAAAGGCGGTCGGGCTTGGTGCTGGCCACCCACCCCCTCGTGTACCGTTACCGGCCTTCATAGGTGCTCGCTAACAGCACTTGCCCCTACAGTCTGTTAAGGCTATATGGGGGATCTTTTTTTATCTTTGTGTATGTGTGTGTGTATGTGTGTGTGTATGTGTGTGTATGTGTGTGTGTATGTGTGTGGGTGCCTGAGTGTGTGTTTCTGTGTGTCTGTGTGTGTGTTTCTGTGTGTGTGTCTGAGTGTGTGTCTGTGTGTGTGTTTCTGTGTGTATGTCTGAGTGTGTGTGTCTGTGTGTGTTTCTGTGTGTGTGTGTCTGAGGTGCTCGCTAGCATCACTTGCCCCCACAGCCTGTTGAAGGCTTTCCGATTCGCACGGCTGGCGACGTACGGTGCGAAATAATTTCAACATGTATTTATATATGTGGGGATCTTTGTCTTTGCGTGTACGTTGAAATTCTTTAGCGCCGTACGTAGCAAACCGTGCTCATCGGAGGTTCAGTGTTAGTCTATGGGCAGTGTTAGTCTATGGGTAGTGTTGAGTCTATGGGTAGTGTTGAGTCTATGGGTAGTGTTGAGTCTATGGGTAGTGTTGAGTCTATGGGCAGTATTGAGTCTATGGGTAGTGTTAGTCTATGGGCAGTGTTGAGTCTATGGGCAGTGTTGAGTCTATGGGCAGTGTTGAGTCTATGGGTAGTGTTAGTCTATGGGCAGTGTTGAGTCTATGGGTAGTGTTGAGTCTATGGGCAGTGTGAGTCTATGGGGAGTGTTAGTCTATGGGGAGTGTTAGTCTATGGGGAGTGTTAGTCTATGGGCAGTGTGAGTCTATGGGCAGTGTGAGTCTATGGGTAGTGTGAGTCTATGGGTAGTGTTGAGTCTATGGGTAGTGTGAGTCTATGGGTAGTGTGAGTCTATGGGTAGTGTGAGTCTATGGGTAGTGTTAGTCTATGGGCAGTGTTGAGTCTATGGGTAGTGTTAGTCTATGGGCAGTGTGAGTCTATGGGCAGTGTTGAGTCTATGGGCAGTGTTGAGTCTATGGGCAGTGTTGAGTCTATGGGCAGTGTTGAGTCTATGGGCAGTGTTGAGTCTATGGGTAGTGTTAGTCTATGGGCAGTGTTGAGTCTATGGGTAGTGTTGAGTCTATGGGCAGTGTGAGTCTATGGGGAGTGTTAGTCTATGGGGAGTGTTAGTCTATGGGGAGTGTGAGTCTATGGGCAGTGTTGAGTCTATGGGCAGTGTGAGTCTATGGGTAGTGTTGAGTCTATGGGCAGTGTGAGTCTATGGGCAGTGTTAGTCTATGGGTAGTGTTGAGTCTATGGGTAGTGTTAGTCTATGGATAGTGTTAGTCTATGGATAGTGTTAGTCTATGGGCAGTGTTAGTCTATGGGTAGTGTTATTCTATGGGCAGTGTGAGTCTATGGGCAGTGTGAGTCTATGGGCAGTGTTAGTCTATGGGCAGTGTGAGTCTATGGGCAGTGTTGCGTCTATGGGCAGTGTTGAGTCTATGGGTAGTGTTAGTCTATGGGCAGTGTTAGTCTATGGGTAGTGTTGAGTCTATGGGCAGTGTTGAGTCTATGGGTAGTGTTAGTCTATGGGCAGTGTTAGTCTATGGGCAGTGTTGAGTCTATGGGTAGTGTTGAGTCTATGGGTAGTGTTGAGTCTATGGGCAGTGTTAGTCTATGGGCAGTGTTGAGTCTATGGGTAGTGTTGAGTCTATGGGCAGTGTTAGTCTATGGTCAGTGTTGAGTCTATGGGTAGTGTTGAGTCTATGGGCAGTGCTGAGTCTATGGGCAGTGTTGAGTCTATGGGTAGTGTTGAGTCTATGGGCAGTGTTAGTCTATTGGCAGTGTTAGTCTATGGGCAGTGTTAGTCTATGGGCAGTGTGAGTCTATGGGCAGTGTTAGTCTATGGGCAGTGTGAGTCTATGGCAGTGTTAGTCTATGGGGAGTGTTAGTGTATGGGCAGTGTTAGTGTATGGGCAGTGTGAGTCTATGGGCAGTATTATGTGGAACTTATTTCGCACCATGCGTAGCCAACCGTGCTAATCCCGTATAAACCAGCGGTATACATTTATGCAGGGAACTCGCCACCGACCAACCCCGCACGCATCTCTCGGTCACCACCGGGGTTCCTTCTCATCAAAGACTGCCGCAGGTTTACTGCGGTACCCTGGGGGGAGCCACCCACGCCCACCCACACACACACACCCACACACACACACACACCCACACACACACCCACACACCCACCTACACACCCACACACCCACACACACACTCACCCACACACCCACACATCCACACACCCACACACCCACTCACCCACCCACATACCCACTCACCCACCCACACACTCACCCACCCACACACCCACTCACCCGCCCACACACACACCCACCCACACACCCACCCACACACACACTCACTCACTCACCCACCCACACACTCACCCACCCACCCACACACCCACCCACACACCCACTCACCCGCCCACACACACCCACCCACACACAGACTCACTCACTCACCCACCCGCACACCCACCCACACAGAAGGGGCCAATTCCTGGGTTGTTCGGGTCACACCCGGACAGATGGAAACCTCTGGTGGGGGTGGTGGTGAGTGGGTGGTGGTAGTGGTGAGTAGGTGGTGGTGGGTGGGTCGTGGTGGTGGGTGGGTGGTGGTGGTGAGTGGGTGGTGGTGGTGAGTGGGTGGTGGTGGTGAGTGGGTGGTGGTGGGTGGTGAGTGGGTGATGGTGAGTGGGTGATGGTGAGTGGGTGGTGGTGGGTAGTGGGTGGTGGTGAGTGGGTGGTGGTGGTGAGTGTGTGAGTGGGGTGGTGGATGGTGAGTGGGTGGTAATGGGTAGTGGGTGGTGGGGGTGGTGTGTGAGTGTATAGGTGGGTGGGTGGGTGTGTGGGTGGGTGTGTGGGTGGTGAGTGGGTGGTAATGGGTAGTGGGTGGTGGTGGTGGTGAGTGGGTGGTGGTGGTGAGTGTGTGAGTGGGTGGTGGTGGTGAGTGGGTGGTGGTGGGTGGTGAGTGGGTGGTAATACGTAGTGGGTGGTGGTGAGTGTGTGGTGAGTGGGTAGTGGTGGTGGTGGTGAGTGTGTGAGTGGGTGGTGGTGGGTGGTGAGTGAGTGGTAATGGGTAGTGGGTGGTGGTGGTGGTGAGTGGGTGGTGGTGGTGGTGGTGTGTGGGTGGGTGTGTGGGTGGGTGGGTGTGTTGGTGGTGAGTGGGTGGTGGTGAGTGGGTGGTGGTGAGTGTGTCAGTGTGTGGGTGGGTGTGTGGGTGGGTGGTTGTGTGGTTGGTGGTGGTGAGTGTGAGTGTGTGGGTGGTGGTGAGTAGGTGATGGTGAGTAGGTGGTGGTGGTGAGTGTGTGGTGGTGGTGGTGAGTGTGTGTGTGCGTTCTGTGTATGTTGTATGTGGGTTATGGGTGAACGAGAGTCTGTGTAATAGTATCCTGATAATAGCGGTGTGTGTGTGGCTTTCTGGGTGTGTCTACCTAAACACGTGTGTAGTAGTGAGTTTGTGTTGTGTGTTAACGTGGGGAGCGGTAGTGAAGTAGCGGGTAGCGCTACGCTGTGCTACGAACCCGGCGACCCGAGTTCGAGTCCCGCTCACGGCCAACACCAGTGGCGATTATCTGAACCGGTCATGGGCCTCCCCTAGGTCGACTCAGCCTTAAATGAGTCCCCGGTACGGTGTGTAAACATCGCCACTGGGGAGACAAAGGCGGCCGGGCGTGGTGCTGGCCACCCACCCCCTCGTGTGCCGTACCGGCCTTCATAGATGCTCGCTAACAGCACTTGCCCCAACAGTCTGTTAGGACTATACGGGGAATCTTTGTCCTTGTGTCAGCGCACTGCGCTACACACTTGATATCTGAACGGGTCCTGAGCCTCCCCTAGGTCGACTCAGCCTTAAATGAGTACCTGCTTCTGCGTGTAAACATCAGCGTGGTCGAGACGAAGGCGGCTAGGCGTGGTGCTAGCCACACCATCCTAGGAACCCGGTCACCTGAGTTTGATTCCCACTCACGGCCAACATCAGTGACGGACACCTAAACCGGTCCTGAATCGCCTCTAGGTTAACTCGACCTTAAATGAGCACCTGGTGCAGTTGTAAATATCAGCACTGGGGAGACAAAGGTGGTTGGGTGGAGGGCAGACCACCCACCCCCTCGTGTGCCGTGCCAGCCTTCGCAGTTACTACTCGCTAACAGCACTTTGCCCAAACAGCCTGTGGGAGTCTACACGGGGGATCTTTGTCTCTGTGTGTGAACGATACACAACTGTGTCCCAGTGTGTGCTTGCTACATCACGGCTGTCTGGTGTGTGTCTGGTGTGTGTTCACAGTGAGAGACGCGTCGTCGTCCGCCAAACACCTGAACGAGGCTGACCAGGTACCATTCAAGATGAATCTGTGTGTGTGTGTGTATATGTGTGTATATGTGTGTGTGTATATGTGTGTGTATATGCTGAGGCTGCGGTGCCTCAAATATTGGAAGAAGTCACCCCCTGTGAGTGGCTGGCTGAGGTGCCATCTGTTGAGGAAGAACTGAAGGCGATCCGGAGTCTGAGACCAGGAAAGGCACCGGGCAGAGATGATCTCCCAAACGAAATGCTGAGGGAGGGTGGCGTTTGTGCACAGACTGCCCTATATGACATCATAACAAGTCTGGACCACTGGACGGGTTCCGCAGGATTGGAAGGATGCCCTGGTGGTCCACCTCTTTAAGAAGGGGGACCGCACAGACTGTAACAACTACAGGGGCATCTCACTCAGTGTGGCGGGAAAGGTCCTGGCAAGGATTATTCAACATTGCCTTGCCAGGCACGATGAGGAGAGGCTTGCGGAGCCCCAATGCGGTTTCAGGAATGAGCAGTCCTGCACAGATGCCATATTTTCTGTCCGTCTGCTACAGCAGAGGTGTAGAGAATTCCAACAAGACCTACATCTCTGCTTTATTGACCTGGTCAAGGCCTATGATACCATCAGTAGGCCTGGGCTCTGGGTTGTTCTTCGTGCTTTTGGAGTCCCTGACCCCCTGCTCACGATCATTAAGGACCTTCATGATGGTGAGCGGGCCCGGGTAAAACTACATGGCCGGGAGTCAGAGCCATTCCCTGTACACCTTGGGGTGCGACAGGGATGTCCTCTGGCTCCCACATTATTTAACATCTATTTTGACCACATACAGTGAGGGAAAAAAGTATTTGGTCCCCTGCTGATTTTGTACGTTTGCCCACTGACAAATAAATGATTAGAGAGGGGATCAAATACGTATTTCCCTCATTAAAATGCAAATCAATTTATAACATTTTTGACATGCGTTTTTCTGGATTTTTTTGTTGTTATTCTGTCTCTCACTGTTCAAATAAACCTACCATTAAAATTATAGACTGATCATTTCTTTGTCAGTGGGCAAACGTACAAAATCAGCAGGGGATCAAATACTTTTTTCCCTCACTGTAGTTCGTGAAGCCTTCAATAGCTGTACCGGGGGAATCTCCATTTGGTACAGATATAATGGGAGGCTGATCGATGCCCGGGTGCGGTCAAGGAATGGCTCCCTATTGCTCAACCACGTTATGTATGCCGATGATTTGGTAATAGCTGCTCATTCAGAGGAGGAGTTGGAGATGCTGCTGCTGAGACTGGAGCGTGCCACTAAGAGATGGGGCCTTACCATCAGCCCCACCAAAACTAAGCACCTGCCTGGGTATTTTGTACCATCGGACACTCCACCCCCACAACTCCCAATCGGTGATGGGGCAGTTGTGGAGAGAGTCGAGAGTTTCCCATACCTGGGCAGTGTGCTTATGACCGGCTCCAGTTTAACAGCAGAGGTCTCACTCCGAATCAGTCGTGCGGCAATATCTTTTCATCGGTTGTGTAACACTGTGTGGAAGCTACCTGGTTTGTCACTCCGCACTAACCTTCAGGTCTTCTCGGCCACGGTCATTCCCTCCGTTCTCTACGCTTGCGAAACGTGGACCCCCTTAATGGAGCATCTCCGCTGGTTAGAAACATTTAGGCTGGCCTGCCTAAGATCCATCCTGGGTTTAACCAGGCTGGATTGTGTGAGGAGCTCACAAATCCTTGAAAGATCTGGGCAGGGTCCCATCGGTGAGCTCCTCTGGCAGGCAAGGCTGCGTTGGCTGGGTCATGTAGCCCGCATGCCCAGCCACCGCATGCCAAAACAGCTTTTGTTCGGCCGGATCGAGGGGGCTAAACGGGCGCGGCATGGGCTAGAAAAGAGATGGAGTGATGTGGTACAAAGAGGATGTGGAGCTGGGTGGACATGCCGATGACTGGTACCAGCGGTGTCAAGATCGGCCTCTATGGAGGAGGCTCGTGAAGGACGCTACTGGGCAGTTGGAGGCAGTCGCCCTCCAACAACAACGGATGGCGGAGAAGCGACGCTCACAACAACGAGCGGAGCGCCGGGTGGCTAAAGCACAGCAAGTTGGCACAGTAGGGGGGCACAGGTGGTGCATCAGCCAGTCATCTCAGTCATCTCAGTCAGTCGACCCGTGGCACCTTGTGGGTCTGCCCCGTGACCTCCTGCCAGCGGGCGTTCGACACTTCACGTGGCCCCAAGGTGCACATGGCCTGGCACAAGCGTCGTGGTGACGTCACCGCCACTTAGTGGCGAATGGCGGTTGTTGTTGAGTACACGCTGCAGTGCGTAATACATCAGCCCTGGGGAGACAAAGGCGGCCGTGCATGGTGCTGGCCACACCACCCACCCCCCCTCGTGTGCAGTGTCTCCCCTTCTTAGGCGCTGCTACTCGCTAACTGCACTTGCCCCAACAGCCTGTTACAGGCTACACGGGGGTGGGATCTTTGTCTTTGCTCAGCGGGTTGGGTTGGTGACACGGCCCCGCCACTTCTCGCCTGAGACTGTGGCCGCTCGATCGGAATCCTTCCGGCCGCCCCGGTTAACACTGCGGCGCGACAGACGACCATGACGCGCACTCCGCCACGCTTCGCTTCACCGCGAAACGTTGAAAGAATCCCCCGCGGCGTCGTTCATAACGAGGTCGGCCGCGACGCCGTGCCCCCAAGTTCCCAAAACGACCTGCGGGCCGCTCCCATGGCCTTCCGCGAGATGCAGGGGCGAGGAGGGCGGCACTGTGGCACACGAGGCCGTGGGTGGCCCGCCACCACGCCCGCCACGCACCCACAAAGACAAAGACCCCCCCGTGTTGCCTGAACAGACTGTTGGGGCAAGTGCTGTTGGCGAGCAGCACCTATGAAGGCCGGCACTGTGGTACACGAGGGGGGTGGGTGGCCAGCACCATGCCCAGCCGCTTCTCTGTCCCTCCCCCAGTGGCGATGTTTACTACACATCGCACCAGGTACTCTTTGAGGCTGAATCGACCTAGGGGAGGCCCAGAAAACGGTTCAGATAATCGTCACCGGTCTTGGCCGTAAGCGGGAATCGAACTCGGGTCGTCGGTTTCGTAGCGCAGCACAGCGCTCACCGCCTACACTACTGCTCCCCACATATACACAATCTCCACCGATACACATGTACACAATATTCACGTAGACACAGTATACACAAACCAAGACCGCCGTATAGCCTGGACGGACCGTAGGAGCAAGCGCTGCTAGTAGCGAGTAACACTTCGGGAAGACCCGGCACGGCACACGAGGTGGTGGGTGGCCAACGCAATGCGCACACATCCTACCGTCGTCCATATGTCTCTCTCGCTCGCGTGCTTCCAGGCTGTCTACAAGTGGCTCACGGGCTTTGACCTGCAGCAATACACGCCCTGCTTCACATCTGCCGGATATGACCTCTTCACGATGAGCCACATGACCCCCCAGGTAATCGCTCTCCGCGTCCAGGTCAGCTGTCAGCCACGGGGGGAGGGGGGCAGTAATCCGATTACAGGGACTCCTCTACTTAGGGACATTCGACTTACGAACTTTCAGAGATACGAACAAACCTGTACACCGTATGTCCAGTTGCAGCTGGTCGGACCGAGAGTCGTAAGTTCAACCGCCGTGCAATAGACGGCGGCGGTGGCGTCTACAGCTGCAGGACGTGAAGAACCAGTGGCATCTACATCTGCAGAACTTGAAGAACCAGTGGCATCCACATCTGTAGAACGTGAAGAACCATTGGCATCTACATCTGCAGAACGTGAAGAACCAGTGGCATCTACATCTGCAGAACTTGAAGAACCAGTGGCATCCACATCTGTAGAACGTGAAGAACCATTGGCATCTACATCTGCAGAACGTGAAGAACCAGTGGTGTCTACATCTGCAGAAAGTGAAGAACCAGTGGCATCTACATCTGCGGAATGTGAAGAACCAGTGGCATCTACATCTGCAGAACGTGAAGAACCAGTGGCATCTACATCTGCAGCACGTGAAGAACCAGTGACATCTACATGTACAGAACGTGAAGAACCAGTGACATCTACATCTGTAGAACGTGAAGAACCAGTGGCATCTACATCTACAGAACGTGAAGAAGCAGTGTCATCTACATCTGCAGAACGTGAAGAACCAGTGGCATCTACATCTGCAGCACATGAAGAACCAGTGTCATCTACATCTGTAGAACGTGAAGAACCAGTGGCATCTACATCTGCAGCACATGAAGAACCAGTGTCATCTACATCTGTAGAACGTGAAGAACCAGTGGCATCTACATCTGAAGAACGTGAAGAACCAGTGGCATCTACATCTACAGAACGTGAAGAACCAGTGGCATCTACATCTGTAGAACATGAACCAGTGACATCTACATCTACAGAACGTGAAGAACCAGTGACGTCTACATCTGCAGAACGTGAAGAACCAGTAGCATCTACATCTGCAGAACGTGAAGAACCAGTGGCATCTACATCTGCAGAACGTGAAGAACCAGTGGCATCTACATCTGCAGGATATTATAGTGTACACGCCGTACAACGCGTTTGGAATCGACGGGAGTAAAGTTCGTCAGGAGAGGAGTCCCTGCACCTTTCGTGAGCGAGAAATGAAGAAGAAGAACCACAGACGACGAGTTCGTCTCTGCCTTCAACCGCAGCCTGCGCGGGTTAAGGGTAGAGGCGCAGCCCGGCAAGTGCTGCTTGCTCTCGCCACTGCTGGCCAGATATCTTGGAGGGGAGGAGAGGGGCGGGGGGCAGTGGTGGTGGGGGAGGGGGCAGCGGGGGAGGGAGGCAGTGGTGGTGGTGGGGGGGGTAACGATGGGGGGGTTGGGGGCAGTGGTGGGGGGGGATTACCACCCTCCCCCAACACTACCTTGAGAGACCCCAATATTTTTTGTATTGATGTCAGAGATAATAGAATGGAGATAAAGAATAATTATTTGTATTAACGCGGGGGCCCTGTTTAAAATGCTTCCAACTCCCCCGGGCAGTCTCTCGTGCCGGCCTCTGGGTTCGGGACGCAGAGCAGTCGCTGGCGCGAGTTTAACGGTAACCTGCGTGCCGTCGGGAACCGGAGTCCAACAGCGACGTCCGGATCACGCCGACCTACCGACCGTCGTGCCAGCGTCCCGGAGAGAGAGACGGAGAGAGAGACGGAGGAGAGAAAGACGGAGAGACATACAGAGGAGAGAGCCGGAGAGAGAGACGGAGAGAGAGACACGGAGAGACATACGGAGAGACGGAGAGAGAGACGGAGAGAGACGGAGAGAGAGACACGGAGAGACGGAGAGAGAGACGGAGGAGAGAGACGGAGAGAGAGACGGAGAGACATACGGAGGAGAGAGAGACGGAGAGAGAGACACGGAGAGACGGAGAGAGAGACGGAGGCACACAGAGAGAGACGGAGAGACGGAGAGAGAGAGACGGAGGAGAGAGACGGAGGAGAGACGGAGAGAGAGACACGGAGAGACGGCGGAGGAGAGAGAGACGGAGAGAGAGACACGGAGAGACGGAGAGAGAGACACGGAGAGACGGAGAGAGAGACGGAGGAGAGAGAGAGACGGAGGAGAGAGAGACGGAGAGAGAGACACGGAGAGACGGAGAGAGAGACGGAGGAGAGAGAGACGGAGAGAGGTTCAAGGGTCACGCCAAGCCAGCGCGTGTGACGAGCGTCTCCTCCCTGCCCCCCGCCCCCCCCCCCGTGTGCGGCAGGACGTAGCGGCCGTGGGGATCACCAAGCCGGGTCACAGGAAGATCGTCGGCTTGGAAATCTCGAGGCTTGCCGTGGCGGACGAGCTGCCGACCACCAAACCGGTCGGCCGAGGGCACTGTCCCCCTCCCACCCACCCCATGCAAGAACGAGAGCGCCAAATGTGCACTCAGTAACGCATTTTAATCGTGCGCGCGCATGTGTTCCGCAGGCTACGCTGCGCGAATGGCTGTCTCAAATAGGACTCGGGCACTACCACGCCATCCTGGCTGACAATGGCTACGACAAGGTGGATTTTATCTCCGAGATAACGCTGGAAGACTTGCAGGAGATAGGAATCACTAAACTAGGTAATTGGCTCTCACTCGCGCGCTCGCAAGAACACGAACACATGCACGCGGACTATATGCACAGATGTCATTCTACACAACAACAACAACAGGCGGTGACATCACCACGGCGCCTGTGCCAGGCCAGGTGCACCATGAGGCCACGTCAAGTGTCGAAGGCTCTCTGCTGATAGGAGGTCACGGGGCGTTATAGTAGGTGCCATGGGTTGGCTGACTGAGATGACCGGCCGATGCACCACCAGCGCCCCCTACTGTGCCATTTCGCTGCGTTCTGAGCATCGCTCCTCTGCCCTCCGCTGTTGTTGGAGGGCGACTGCATCCCACTGCGCCCTTCACGAGTCTCCTAATTCTCCACACACACACACAATGTACGCACACTTACACAACAGCAACAACAGCCGCCATTTGCCACGAAGCGACTCATTTATGACGATCATTAAGGGGGGAAAAAAAAAGCTTGCTTTTCACGATGCCATACGAAAGAAGAATAAGAGGAAGAAGTCGGGGGTCACGGGATCAGAACGTCACAACGACAGACATTCGATAAACACCGCAGTCGTGCAAGGTCTGTTAGGGCCGGCATTGGCACACCGAGGGTTGGCGTGTGGCCGGTACAACACGCAGACGCCCGCGTCCCCAGCGGCGACGTTCACCACCACCGCACCGAGAAAACTAATTTAAAGCTGAGTCGACCTACGCGAGAGCCAGGACCGTTTCATTTACCACCGCGTCGCCGCTGTTAAAACCGCGGCCGGGGAATTAAACCAAGGTCGCCGAGGTCGGTAGCTCGGCGTTGCCGTGGCCGCTCCGCCGATGCACGTTGAGAGGCGCGAGTGAGGCTGTTCGTCTTGCGGACGGGAACCAGCTCCTACCACAGTAATGTGGAATGTCCACCGCTGGCTTCCAACAGAGGGACGACCGCTGTAGCGCTCCTCATCCTCCGTAGTTTCCTCCAGCAGCATCGGCGCACGCCTACAACCGTGCTCACAACCGGTCACTCTTACAACCGCCTATGCCGCGCTGTCCCGTCTAGGGGCAGCATTCGCAACGCGTGACCCCCTACTGACACCCCTCCCGACCCCCCCTCCCGACCCCCCCTCCCGACCCCCCCTCCCGACCCCCCCTCCCGACCCCCCCTCGCCCCCAACTTCCTCCAGGTCACCAAAAGCGGCTCCTCTTGGCCGGCAAGAGGCTCAAGGCGCTGCAGAAGCGCGAGGCGGCGCAGGCCCAGAGCACCCCTCGCCTGCCCGGCGGCACCGCCGCCCTCTTCAGCAGCGGCCCCGGCAGCGACAGCGGCCTCAGCAACGCATCTGACTTCGCCGACGAGGGCAGCCCGGCGCCGTTTCACCAGCTGGGGCGGCGCGGCTCGCGCCAGCAGCAGCAGCAGCAGACGGCGGCGGCGGCGTTCGTGTTCCCGCCGATGCGGCCCGCCGCTCCCCCTCCCGCTACTCCGACCGCTAACCCCGCCGCTCACCCCGCCGCTCACCTCGCCGCTCACCCCGCCGCTCACCCCGCCACTCCCCGTCCCGCTACTCCGACCGCTCACCCCGCCGCTCACCCCGCCGCTCACCTCGCCGCTCACCCCGCCGCTCACCCCGCCACTCCCCGTCCCGCTACTCCGACCGCTAACCCCGCCGCTCACCTCGCCGCTCACCCCGCCGCTCACCCCGCCGCTCCCCGTCCCGCTACTCCGACCGCTCCCCCCGCCGCTCCCCCGTTCCCGCTCAAGGTCTCCGAGGACTTTCAGCGGGCGCTGTCGGCGGTCGGAAGGCAACGTGCCGCCGCCGCCGCCACCGCCGCCGCCGTTCCCTTGCCGCCGAAATTTCCACCGGAGGCTCGCCTTCGGCCTGACTCGCCGCCGGAGCAGAGCGGCGCCGGCGCCGGCGGCTTTGGGGGATTCGCGAGAAGCGCGTCGCTGCGTTCGCGCGCCAGCGCGGCGTCGCCGCCGCCGCCCGCGGACGGAGGCCTCGCGCGGAGCAACTCGTTCGCCACGCGGCAGAAGAGGAAGGGACCCCCGCCACCGCCCCCCAAGCGCTCCGCTTCCGTCAGCGGCGGCGGCTACAGCAGCGGCGGCAGCAGCAGCGGCATCGGCGGCAGCAGCAGCAGCAGCATCGCCAGCAGCAACAGCGGTCGGTCGGTCGGAGGGGGAGAAGCGTCGAGCAGGAGCGATGGCGGCGGGGACGGGGACGCGCCGGCAAACGTGCGACGCCTCGCCGCTCTGCTGGAGAGGTCGACCTTCGCCGCGTCGCTCGGCGGAGCGGCGCTCGTCGCGCCAGATCGGCAGCCGCAGCAGCAGCCGCAGCTGCAGCCGCAGCAGCCGCAGCAGCAGCAGCCGCAGCTCTGGCGGCAGCAATCACAGAAGAGGCCGAGCGAATTGGCGGTAAACAACCCAAGCGCCACCGCTGGTAATCCGACAGGCAGAACTGCCAGCCCGAATGTGAGCGTCGTTTATCCGAACGGCAGGATGGTTGTCAGCCCGAGCGACGGCAGCGCCGTGACCCCGGGCGACTGCGGCAGAACCCTCGGCGTCGCCAAGCGTCGGCCCTCCGTGTCGGAGGAAGCCGGGGCGGCCCTCGACGGCCTCCCGGGCCCCGCAAGGGCCGGCGGGTCCGGCGTCGACGACCGCGCGACGAGCTCGCGCTCTCCCTCCGCCGCCAGATCGCACGGCGCGACCGGGGGGGTGCCCACGCAAGTGATCCGGTGGAACGGAGGGCGGGACGGAACCGGCTCCCTCTCGGCCGGCGAGCCTTTGCCGTCGCCGCCTCCCGGGCAGTCGAAGCGAGAGGCTCCGCTAGCCGGGCCGGAGAAAATCGTCGCCAAAAGCGGGCCGGGTTTCCTCCGCCCGCCGGTCGACCGCAGGGCGGCGGTCGTCGCGTTTGGCGGCGGCGGCGGCAGCCGCCGTAGCGTCGCCCCTCCCGCGCCGCGCCTTAGCGGGGCGGAGTCGGGCGCGCCGACGAGCCGGATGGAGGACCGCTGGAGCGGCCGCTCGAGCGAGCGGTCGGCGCTGCGGCGCCCGGCGGCCGGTCAAGAGGCGGCGGGGCGGGCGTTCCCGTTCGGCGGTGCCGGGGACGTCGCCGGGGCCGACGAGCGGTCGGGGACGCGGGCGCGGCCGTCGGTCAAGCGCCAGGCCTCGCTGCGTCCGTCAGACGCCGGCGAGCTGAATCCGTGCCGCGGGTTGCCTCCTCCGCCGCCGGCCTCGGCGAAACCTCAGCGCGGCAACGGCGGCGGGGCGCCCGCCGCGAGGACCTACATGGGCTTCCCGTTGGCTCCCGGCTGCGTGGGGCCAGAGGCCGAGTCCCCGAGTGGAAAGGTCGTGAGGTGAGATGAAGCCGCCGCTCCGTTGTGTGTGGGGGAGTCACGGAGCGACGGCAGTTGGGTACGCGTCACACCCATGGTAGACGTTTTTTGGGGTTAGATCACGTAAACAGAGAGATGTGTCGTTAAAACGGCCACCACCCCGGCGCAGCCAATTAGTAAAGTTTGTCACGTAAACGGAACGTGGCCGATTCGTTACCAGTACAGCAACACCGGTGTGTTGGAGAGCAAAGCCACAACATTTACAATCTGAGCGCATGACATTTCGCCAGAAATTACAACCAGCTCCATCAGGCGGACAGCGAGATTTGTGGAGAAATCCTCCTGTTTCGCTCCTTAAACAGAGGGGTAGACGTGATGGCATCACTTGCGAGCACTTCTTGAGCCGAAGTTGGTGGGGGTGGCGATTAACGAATGCACATAAATGACAACGCGTTACACGTACGGATGTTGAACGTGGATCGTGCACGGTACAGTCGTGTGCAGCATTTATGCGTGTCGAACTTCTGTCCGCACCGTACGTAGCCAACCGTGCCAATCCGAGGTGCCGGGTTTGTGGGGGGGGGGGGGCGCTCACTTACTTACTCCTCCTCGCTCCCTGTGGAGCACACGGCCACAACAAACCCACGCCATGCCGGCCGGTCTTGAGCAGCTTTCTCCGCTTCACCCCAAGACAGTGCCGTCGCCAGGCGGTCTTTGGCCTGCCCCCCCCCTCCCCCCCGTGGTCTCTTTCCCTTGCGGTGTCGACCAGAGGGAAGCTTTCGCGATGGACTCGGGTGTATAGTAGTGTAGTGTATAGTGGTGTATAGTGTAGTGTATAGTGTAGTGCATAGTAGTGTATTGTATACTAGTGTAGTGTATAGTAGTGTAGTGTATAGTGTAGTGTATCGTAGTGTATTGTATAGTAGTGTATAGTAGTGTATAGTGTAGTGTATAGTGTAGTGTATAGTGTAGTGTATAGTAGTGTAGTGTATAGTGTAGTGTGTAGTATAGTAGTGTGTAGTGTAGTGCATAGTGGTGTAGTGCCTCCATAGAGCCCAATGTGTTCGCTTACCGACCATTCCCCTGTGAACGACGGGCTGTTGTAGGTACAGTAAATAATTAATTAACGCATTGACTAATCGTGTTTGTTTTAACACCATGTGTTTATCGTGTTGTTAGTGTCTGTACGTGTTAATATCCATCGTTTTCAAGTACTTTTTTGGGTGTAAAAGGGGGCGTATTAGGCCTGTAACGTGGTATCTGCTATGCTCACTTAGCAACCAAATCACTTCACGGCCCGTTTCGTGGAACCAATTAGCGTGGTTAAGAGAGGTTTGACTGTATTTATATTGGCGTGTATATGCAGGACAGTCTTGATTATCCGCGCTATTGAATCAGAATATTGATTCACACTGCGGGAGGAATCCGAGTGTCTCTAAAGCTCTTTATCACAGATGTCCAGCAGTGGGCACGGAGTAAGAACGTCACAACAATAAACAGAAACAAACAGAAACACGACAGCGGAGTGCAAAGTGCAAGAGAGCTGAACAAATCACGCAAACACACAAACACACAAACACAAACACGCAAACACAAACACACAAACACACAAACACGCAAACACACAAACACGCAAACACGCAAACACAAACACGCAAACACGCAAACACGCAAACACAAACACACAAACACACAAACACACAAACACACAAACACAAACACACAAACAACACTAAACCATCCCCAACCTACCAGGCAAAGCCCCGCTGAGGCGTTAACTTGGTTTTTTCTCAAGGGACCCGGCCACAAATGATACCTCAACAAAGTAGCTCATCGTTTGGACCTTTATAGCAACAAAATAATCTCAAATAATCTCAAATAAATAATCCATATAATCTCAAATATATAATCTAAATAATCTCAAATAAATAATCCATATAACATCAAATCATCTTAAATAAATAATGTTAATAATCTCAAATAAATAATCGAAATAATCTCAAATAAATAATCGAAATCATCTCAAATAAATAATCGAAATAATCTCAAATAATCTAAATAATCTCAAATAAATAATCTCAAATAGATAATCCATACAATCTCAAATAAAAAATATATATATAATCTCAAATACTCTCAAATAATCTAAATAATCTCAAATATATAATCTAAATAATTACAAATAATTTAAATAATCTCAAATAAATAATCTCAAATAAATCATCCATATAATCTCAAATAATCTCAAATAATCTAAATAATCTCAAATACTCTCAAATAAATTATATAAATCATCTCAAAAATATATAATCTAAATAATCTCAAATAAATAATCTAAATGATCTCAAATAAATCTAAATCTCAAAATAAATAATTAAAATCATCTCAAATGATCTCAAATAATCTAAATCACCTCATATAATCTGAAATAAGTAATCTAAATAATCTTAAATATAACCTAAATAATCCCATTGGATGTTTCTAATGATGGGGAGGGCAGCCGTGGAAAATATGAAATCGCGGAAAATCCAAAAGTATAACAATTTTCTGTAGCTCTCTGTGTCAAAAACCACAAAATTACGTTTTAAGTTAAGAAACTGTAGTTTGTTAATGAACGAATACTAACGATCGATCGATCTGTCGCATTCTCGGTGGTAATAAAACTTTCCTGGCTCCCGCCCAGCAGGAGACTCGGCCCACTAAGCGGAAGACAGCAGCAGAGCGACAGCCAATCAACATCAATCAAACTCCGCCCCCGCCACTGTTGGCAACTCCTGTAGTGTAGAGCCAATGGCGTGGATTTCGGATTAACCAGAGCAACATATTTGTTCGGTTTAAGCACGTGACTTGTAATAAACATTTCCAAAAAATAACGATGTACAATAAAACCTTAGGATTGTGAGCATAATTTGTTCCGGAAACGTGTTTGTAATCTAAAGCACTCGTATATCAAAGCACTCGTGTATCAGTTGTGATCATGTGACGCTCGTCAGACAAAGCGTGTACACGTACTACTACTCGTATTGCAAGACACTCGCTCGTTTATCAAATTGATATTTATTTAAGTTTTTTGCTCGTCCTGCGAAACACTCGCAGGCCAAGTTACTCACGATCCAAGGTTTTACTGTATAACTGTTGTTAGATTGTAAATTTTTGGGCTTAAGGGAAAATTCACGAGTCGTTATTTCACGTAAACATCTCAGGAGCGCGGTTAATCCGCAAAATCGGATAAACCGCACGCGGAGAGTCGAGACTCTATGATGTGTTTATGTATTGACGGAACTGGGCACGGCACGGCAGACGTTCATTATTCTCTCGCGGCTGGGCAGGCGCCGGCTTGGCTCACCGCTGCAGCGCTGCGCTGGTGACGACGCTGTGCCCGTGCGCGCTTCCCCCTTGCAGGTACGACGCGGAGGAGCAGGAGCAGCAGCAGCAGAAGACGCCGGCAGATATTCTGGATGACATCGGCTGCATGTTCGATGACCTCGCGAGCCAGCTCAACTCCATGCTCGAGTGAAGTCGGCCCGGCGACGCTTGGGGCGATGAACGCCGGAGCCCTCGACGCCGAGAGAGACAAGTCGATGGCTCCCCGGCCCCCCCCCCGCCCCCCCCCCGGCCCCCCACCTCCATCCGCCACAAACGCCAAATGCTGCTGCTGCTGGTGCTCGCCGACCGGCACTTGCCCCCGACCGTCTGCGAAGGCAACACGACACGGAGTTGAGGATGGGGGGGGGGGCGATCTTTTGTCGTTGATGAGACTCTGAGATCGGTCCTCGTACGGACACCTCACGGTCGTGTGCCGTCTCGTCTCGGGCCGGGGGGGGGGGTGGAGGGGGCTTGGCCCCCTGGGTTTAATCCCCGGGCCCGGGTGTGTGTCTCTCGCCAATCCCGTACGTCATTTCCCACCAAACGATATATCGCGAACACAAAATTGAGCCAGCGTGTTCGCCCACGCCGATTAAATAAGCTTTGCGCGCGTTACTTTTTGTGTTTTAAAGGTTAACTCGCGCGCTAGCAGCGGCAGCGCCATAAAAGCGGCCGCGCGGGTACGGACGCGAGGGGGATCTTCCGCGGGCCCCGTACGGCACTCGCAAAGGCGTGCCAGACACCGGGTAAAGGCGCAGTCCTGCGACTGTTCCCGCTCACGCAACCACCGACGGCGGTAAGGGGCCTTCACCCCCAGCCGGAACGCATTAACTTCTCCCTCTTGAATACCACGAATAAAAAACTATGATTCATACTACCGGAACATGAACAAAAACAATGCAGCTATAAGGTTATTTTTTTAGGACGGGCGGCGGGGGGGTGGGAATTTAAATGTTAGGGTAAGTTTAATCGGGGTAGTTTGCCCAGCCTTAATTTTTTTTATGAAATAACATGAGTAAAATATTACGTAATGACCCGAAACAAAAGATACAGGGACTCCTCTGCGTATGAACGAGTTAGGTTACAGGAGTCTGTTTGAAAGTCGATTTGTTCATAAGTCCAACTTTACTGCTGTCGATTCCAAACGCGTTGTACGGCGTGTACACTAAACATGGGGAGTGGCTTCAAAAGTTGTATCATCTCCTGCAGATGTAGACACCACTGGTTCTTCATGTTCTGCAGATGTAGATGCCACTGGTTCTTCACGTTCTGCAGATGTAGATGCCACTGGTTCTTCACGTTCTGCAGATGTAGATGCCACTGGTTCTTCAGGTTCTGCAGATGTAGATGCCACTGGTTCTTCAGGTTCTGCAGATGTAGATGCCACTGGTTCTTCACGTTCTGCAGATGTAGATGTCACTGGTTCTTCACGTTCTGCAGATGTAGATGCCACTGGTTCTTCACATTCTTCAGATGTAGATGTGACTGGTTCTTTACGTTCTGTAGATGTAGATGCCACTGGTTCTTCATGTTGTGCAGATGTAGATGCCACTGGTTCTTCACATCTGCAGAACGTGAAGAATCAGTGGCATCTGCAGAACGTGAAAAACCAGTGGCATCTACACCTGCACAACATGAAGAACCAGTGTCATCTATATCTACAGATTGTGAAGAACCAGTGGCATCTACATCTGCAGAACGTGATGAACCAGTGGCATCTATATCTGCAGAACGTGAAGAACCAGTGGCATCTACATCTAACTAATCGGCACGTTTTGTTTACGTGACAGACCCCGACCGGCTGTGTCGGGTGGCGGTGGCTTTAACGACACAATTATATTTACCGCGATCTAACTCCACCCCCCCCCCCCCCACCAAAAAAACCTTGTTTATAAATAATGTTGGTCGCCAAAGCTTTCTCCTGACTCCGACGTGTTAAACTGACGACGCGTAGTAGGAGTAGTACTCTCCCCCGTACGAGAGTTAAGACATGATGGGGGTTTTATATTTTTTTAAACATATTTTTTTTTACAACAGAAAAAAACACGAAACTTCACGTTTGTTGTTGTTGTTGTTGGCCCAAGCTGGCACGGATTTAGTCGTTCGTGCGTTTCACGTTGACTCAATGCGTGCCGACGACGATAATAACGATGCTGACGATGATGCTAAGCTGATTTTATTACGTGCTAGCGACGAATATAGCCAAATTATTGGCAAGCAAAGTTGATCGACTCTGGTGCGTGTAAATATAGGAACGTTTCATTAAATAAATTGAGTACCATTTAAACTTTCTCGTTGAAGCGATGAATGTTGCCAACGTGGTTTTGATCTGTGTGTGTGCGCGCGTGTGCGGTAGTGTTGCGGTTAGCGCTACGCTGCGCTATGAACCTGGCGACCCGGGTTCGATTCCCGCTCACGGCCAACACCAGTGACGATTATCTGAACCGGTCCCGGGCCTCCCCTAGGTCGACTCAGCCTCAAATGAGTACCTGGTGCGGTGTGTAGTAAACATCACTGCAGGGGAGACAAAGGCGGTCGGGCGTGGTGCTGGCCACCCACCCCCTCGTGTACCGTTCCGGCCTTCATAGGTGCTCGCTAACAGCACTTGCCCCTACAGTCTGTTACAGGCTATATGGGGGATCTTTGTCTTTGTTGTACCGTGTAAGTCAGTAGTATAAGTGTAAAAGTTTCGTGTGTTTTGGAGAGACGACACGACAGTGATGCGAGTGGAAGGTGCGAGATGACGCGGAAGGCAGAAGAGGAGGAGGTGGTGGAGCAGGACAGGGCAGCGGTGGGGAAAGTTGGCAAGGAAAGGGGGACACCCCCCCCCCCCCACGTTAAGAGTCCGTCCATAAATGACGTCACGCACCTAGGGGGGGGGGGGGGAGTCAGACATTTGTGACGATGTGTGACGATGGGGGGGGGGGGTTAGAAATGTGACGTCACATCAAAATGCGCAACTTTAAATAAATATAGACAACACGTTCTACTTAATTAAATAGACTTTTTAATGAGAGTGCAGCGCCACATTAAATACGCACTACAATGTGACAATAGTTTAAAGCGATATGAAGCGTGTTTTTTGGGGGGGGGGGGGGCGGGGCAGAGCTTTGTGACGTCATATTTGAGGGGGGAGGGTCTGACTTTTTGTGACGCCGTGTGACGAGGGGGGGGGGGGGTCAAAAATCGCGTGACGTCATTTATGGACGGCCCCGAAGACGTTAAAACACCAAACTGAAACCTTTGTGCAAGGAATCACACGTCTGCATTGAGCACGCGTACTCGCGGTGAACGTGCACACAATTCAAACATGCACTTGGTTCTTTTGGTAAAGTCACGAAGAATGGAAACAAAAAAATAATAAAAATATAAAATAATAAAATATAAAACAATAAAATAAAATATAAAACAATAAAATTCTCACATTCTTAGCTCTTTCGGTAAAGTCACGTTGAAGGGAAACAATGAAACAATAAAATATATATAAAACAATAAAAATTCTCACGACAAAATAATAAAATATATATAAAACAATAAAAATTCTCACGACGTTTCGACCATAACACAAACCGACACACCTGATGACGACCGTTTGCGTTATGGTCGAAACGTCGTGAGAATTTTTATTGTTTTATATACATTTTATTATTTTATTGTTTCCCTTCAATGTGACTTTACCGTAAGAATATGAATTACTGCAGTCACGAAAGCTTTAAATCAAAATTTAAATTCTCACAGTTAAATTCTCACAATATTGAGAATTTTGGTTTATATTGAGAATTTTATTGTTTTATATTTTTATTATTTTATTGTTCCCCTTCTACGTGACTTTACCAAAATAACCAAGAATATGAATCCCTGCAGTCACGAAAGCTTTAAATCAAAATTCAAACATGTTCTGCTAGGTATATGATGCATTGTCTTTGAAACGGAATTGGTCCACACCAGAGGACAAGTTTCTTTTAGATCAGGAGTGGGAAACGTTCCGGCCCGCGAAATCATTTGGGTCTCTGTCCCTGCCGAGGCAACCGCAGGTGGGACTCGAAATTCAACAAATCTAAAAGCAAACCTGGAAAAGCAGTTGCGAGTAGCGACAACATCGCCAATAGCCAGCTAACATCAATACCAGCTAACATCATCGCCACGCCTCGCCAAAGAGAAGCGGTTCCAGCCCATCGCATTACGGGCGAGTTCATTCAATGTTTGACCAAATGCAACGGGCTCATTTTCAAGTTGATCATTTTGTATGGCCCGCGAATGATGTTACGTAAATATCCAGACTGGCCCTTGGCAGGAAAAAGGTTCCCCACCCTCTGCTTTAGGGCCTCGTCTCAAACAGCGTTAGACCAGAGGGCGCCAAAAGGCGAACAGCATTTGGGGGGGGGGGGGGGGGGGTTGGGGCAGGCCCTGGGCTTGGACGTTTCGCTATCAGATGCGAGTCATTCGTCTGGGCGGGGGGCACGCGGTGGGGTTCGCCCCGTGCCCAGCAACCTCCACGTTATGGATGGCCCCGGCTCTGAATTAAAGAGGGGGGGGGCACGATGGGGTTCACCCCGAGCCCCACCGCCTCCCTCCCCCAACTTATCGATGGCCCCGACTCTGAATTAAAGAAGGGGGGTGGGGTGCACACGGTGGGGTTTACCCCAGGTCCAACCCCCCCCCAACTTATAGACGGCCCCGACTCTGAATGAGAAGGGGGTGGGGCTTGCAGGGGGCACCGCGTCACGGTGGTCTCGAGGCTCCAAGCGCGGAGCAACGGCAGCCGGAGGAGGGAACTCGTCCGCCTCACGGAGAACCATTGGGAAGTGAAAGGGGGGGGGGCTTGCTGGGGGGGGGGGGGGTGGGGGTCACCGATGGTCTTCAATGCTTGGGGTGGGGGGGGGGGCCACCACAACCAAACTTGCCAATAACCCTCGACCAACAAATGAAGAGCAGGCAGTTTTTATTTTTAAAAAAATTGTTTGTTAGCTGAAAAAAAAGAAAGCCTCAATACTACCAGGAGCCGCGCAATGCAAAGTTGTGAACAACGAGAGGGGGGGAGAGGGGCCCCTGAATAAACAAAGTCACGACAGCGAGTCCCTTGAAGGGCCTCCGCACGCGGCTACCGGAGCGTCAGGATTCCGGGGAGCCCCAGACCTTGGAGAATGCCGGCGGCTAAAATCGAACCAAACCGATTCAAAATGGCGGAATAATTTTTTTTTAAACACAAATCAGAATGAAGAATCTTTATTTTAGACTGCAGGAGGGATCCGATGGGCTACGAAGCGCTTTAACACGAGGTGTCCAGTAGTGGCACCGGGAGTCAGCAAGTAACAATAAAATACAAAAGTTATCCCAACTTTAGTTTTGACCAGCCGGCCCTTCAGCCATCATAGCCATGCTGCTCTGAAGGGTCAATTTCTGAAGCGTCACTTATCACGCGAATATTTATAGGTCGCCGCTGGTATCCTGGCTGTCTGGGTGTTGTTTATTGGGGGGGGGGGGGGGGTCATCATAATGGCCGTGTCAAGAGACACAGCCAACACCGCTGGTATTCTGACTGTCTGGGTGTTGTTTATTGGGGGGGGGGGGTCATCATAATGGCCGTGTCAAGAGACACTGAGCTGGCACCGCTGAGATCCTCGTTTCAAGGGTTCGTTGCCGTGTTGGGTTCATCGCAGATTCTGCCACTTCCTTACAGAGTCCTTCAACACCCCCGAGTTTGCGAATGCACCACAGAGACATCGCCTGGGAGTCTGCTCCAAAACAATTGACTTGGAATTTTTTTAAAAAAATATATATTAATTATAGACGCACGTTTCTAATAGCAAACAAAAAAATAGGCCAATTTTAGTTTCCTTTCTACCAGGTGTAAACTTGTTTCGTTGCCGGGATATTATGCGCACACGCTCCGGCAACAACTCAACTTTGTTTCTGAACAGGAAAACGAAACGACGTCTCATTCCCCAACACGTTCTCTTACAAACCGAATATCCGTTCAGCGGAGCGTCTTAGAACTCCAACCGCCCCCCCCCCCCCCCCCAAAATCCGGGGCCCCCTCCTCCTGGAATCGAGGTCGTGCTGATACCAAACAGAGAGCCTCTCTCTTCCCAACTCTGCCACGACTCCCACCCGTCGCTTCTCTCCTCTCTCCGCCGCCCATCGCGACGATTTCTCTCTCTCTCTCTCTCTGGCTCAGGACAACGCCGGGGCGGCTTCTCCCCCACCGCCGCCGCCCTTCGCGAGCCTCGCACGCTTCCCTCCGTCCTCGCTGTCGCTCGCTTCTCCGCGAGTCGGCGCGCTCCTCTTGGTCGACGATTGTTCCGAGAACTCTGACGGGGTTTCCACCGCGGGAAGTGCTGCGGCTGCTGCGGCGGGTTTGTCTGACGCATCGTCCCGCTTCTTCTGCTCCCCAAGCGACAGATTCTGCTGCTGCTGCTGCTGCTCCCCAAGCGACAGATTCTGCTGCTGCTGCTGCTGTTGCCGTTTCTTCTGCTCCCCAAGCGACAGATTCTGCTGCTGCTGCTGTTGCCGCTTTTTCTGCTCCCCTTGCGACAGATTCTGCTGCTGCTGATTACGTTGCTTCTGCTGCTGCTGCTGTTTCTGCTGTTGATGGTCCTGCTGCTGCTGCTGATGCTGCTGCTGATGCTGCTGACGAATGCACCTCTTGTCCTTGCGCTCCTCCATTTCTTCGATGTCCTCTGCAAACAGGGCCTTGAGCGGAGGGATCAGTTTGGGGAGAATGGAAAAGTCCGAGAACCGGACCTGTGGCGTGGGGAGGGGGGGGGACACGACAGAAGAAGGAAAAAACAACGCACGAATCAGAGGTGGCATTCAATCGCCATCCTCATCATCAAACACGATCAATCCACTGCTGGATGGAGGTCTGCTGCTCCCCTCTACCCAAGCCGCCACCGCCCCCCCGGTCACCCACGGTTCACGACGTAGGAATCCACCCTCCCCGCCGCCCACAGTCACCTGGCCAGGCAGGAACTGATTCTGTCGCCCCATCTCAGCTTAGCGATGTTTGATGCCACGGTGACGGCTGCCGTCCCTAGTGGCGATATCTTGGAATCCATAAGAGGATTTTTAATGGGTTTGATCGCGTAAATAAAAACGCGTCGTGAAACCCGCCGCCACCCGACACAGCCAATTAATGGGGTTTGTCACGTCAACAAAACGTGACAATTTGTTATTAGTAACATCCACAACATTACGAGTAACTCCAGAACATTCAGAGATAACGTTGTGGATTTACTCTCCAACACACCGGTGTGCTGGGCTAGTAACGAGTTGGCACGTTCTGTTTGACGCGACAAACCTCACTGATTGGCTGTGCTGGGTGGTGGTGGGCTTAAGGACACATTTATATTCACGTGATCTATCCCAAAAAAACCTCGATTATGGATTCCAGATATTTGCCATGAGGACGGCAGCCGTTATCGTGGCATCAAACATCGCTAAGCCCTTGTGCAGCAACAGCTGAACATCAGCAAGAGAACAGCAGACCGGGTCTCAGGGCCTTGAGACTCGGCTCCAGGAGACCGGGTCTCAGCGTCTTGAGACTCCACTCTCGGAGACCGGGTCTCAGGGTCTTGAGACTCTGCTCCAGGGGACCGGGTCTCAGTGTCTTGAGACTTTGCTCCAGAAGATCGGGTCTCAGGGTCTTGAGACTCGGCTCCAAGAGACCGGGTCTCAGGGTCTTGGGACTCGGCTCCAGGAGACCGGGTCTCACAGGGAGGCTCGACCCACCTGCATGTGGTCGAAGGTGACTCCAACGCGCGCCGTGAGGTCCTGGATGAGCGGGATCTTGGCGTATCTCTGGCTGAAGTGGTTGAGCAGCGTGAACTCGGCGCCCATCCGGACGCCCACGTCGATAGCCTGGGACGTGGTGCTGCCACACGCACAGAGACGATGGCCCGGGGGTGGTCGGGGGAGGTTTGGGGGGGGGGGGGGAGGTGTGGTGGAGTGCGAGTTTTCTGGATTACAAGATGCTCGGGAAAGTAAGACGCACGGCAGACCCTCGCGGTTGATAAGAAACACAACGCGGTTTCACAACGGAAGGGAGAGTGTCACTGCACTGAGACGCACGCACGGCATGTCGATGCTGCTGCTACGAATTTGCTACTGCTGCCAAGACCACTACAAATACTACTGCTGCTTCTGCTACCGCTGTTGCTGCTACTACACTACATCTGGTGCTACAACTCCTGCTGCTGCTCCGACAGCAGCAGCTGCTGCTGCTACTGCTGCTGGTGCTGCTATTGCTGCTACCGCTGCTGCTGGCGCTGTTGCTACTGCTGCTACTGCTGCTGGTACTACTGCTGCAACTACTCCTGCCGTTTCTGCTGCGACTGCTACAACTAATACGGCTGCTACTACTGCTGTTGCTACTCCTACTGCTAATGCTGCTACTACTGCTGCTACTGCTGTTGCTACTGCTACTACTGCTGCTGCTGATACTACTACTGCTACTACTTCTGCTGCTGCTACTGCTGCTACTACTACTACTGCTGCTGCTGCTACGGCTGGTGTTGCTACTCCTACTGCTAATGCTGTTACTACTACTGCTGCTGCTACTACTACTGCTACTACTACTGCTGCTGCTACTACTACTGTTGTTGCTACTGCTACTACTGCTGTTGCTACTGCTGCTGTTGCTACTACTGCTGCTGCTACTACTGCTGTTGCTACTGCTGCTACTACTACTGCGGCTACTGCTACTACTGCTGCTGCTGCTACTACTATTACTGCTGCTGCTACTACTGATGCTGCTGCTGCCTGCTCCTACTACTGCTGCTACTACTGCTGCTACTGCTGCTACTACTGATCCTGCTACTACTACTGCTGCTACTACTACTGCTGCTACTACTGCTCCTGCTACAACTGCTTCTACTACCGCTGCTACTACTAATCCTGCTACTGCTCCTGCTATTACTACTGTTTCTGCTGCTACTCCTCCTGCTGATACTGCTCCGGCTACTACTAATCCTGCTACCACTCCTACTGCTGTTACCACTACTGCTACTACTACTGCTGCTACTGCTGCTGCTGGCACTACTAATCCTGCTACTACTACTGCTACTACTGCTGCTGCTGTTACGGCTCATCCTGCTACGACTGCTCCTGCTGCTGGCACTACTAATCCTGCTACTACTGCTGCTGGCACTAGTAATCCTGCTACTACTGCTGCTACTACTGCTACTGCTGCTGCTGGCACTACTAATCCTGCTGCTACTACTGCTGCTACTGCTGCTGGCACTACTAATCCTGCTGCAACTGCTGCTACTACTGCTGCTACTGCTGCTGGCACTACTAATCCTCCTACTACTACTTCTGCTACTACTGCTGTTGGCACTACTAATCCTGCTACTACTGCTACTACTGCTGCTGCTGGCACTACTAATCCTGCTACTACTGCCACTACTGCTGCTGGCACTACTAATCCTGCTGCTACTACTGCTGCTACTACTGCTGCTGCTACTACTGCTGCTGCCCCCCGGTACTGCTGGTACTACTACTGCTGCTGCTGGCACTACTAATCCTGCTACTACTGCTGCTGCTGGCACTACTAATCCTGCTACTACTACTGCTGCTGCTGGCACTACTAATCCTGCTACTACAGCTACTGCTGCCCCCCGGTGCTGCTGCCACCTGTGCGTCTTTTCCAGAGCCTCCTCCTCCAGGCCGTCCTCCAGCGTCGCCTCGTGGATGAGCAGCGTCGCCCCCTTCCCTGCGGCGACAAAGCACGACCACTCGGTGGGGGAGGGAGGGGCGGTGAGAGGGGGGGGCTCTTCTCGCTCCCCCCCCTACGTACGCGCAGACGCTTTTGCTCAATCCACTGCTGGATGAGAGCCTTGCCGCGCCGTGCTTCAGGGGGCCGCGGTGGCTATGAGACGTTAACTACCTCGCCTGGTGTGCGGGAGGTCGTGGGTTCCATCCCGACCCTGACGCCTGCTGCTGTGTGTTTGGAGTTTGCGTGTCTCTCTCTCTCTCATCATCATCACGGTGGCTAGGAGATGTTAACTACCTCGCCCGGTACACAGGAGGTCGTGGGTTCGTCTCGACCCTGATGATGCCTGCTGTATATTTGGAGTTTGTGTCTCTCTCTCTCCCCCGTGGTCGCGTGGATTTTTCCCCGGGCCTTTCGGTTTTTCCCTCCACATTTACACTCAACGTCGCGTGTTTAGAGTATTTGGCTGCTATACATTTCCACGCGATAAGCCACTTTGTTGAGCTGTCATTTGTGATAGCCGGGTGGTCGCTTCATAAAAATAAACTACATAGCGCAGTGCGGCCTTAACTGGCGAATAAAAAAATATATAGTTAAATAAATAGTGACATAGCCATTGCCCGATGTTAGGAAGCTACTGGAGCTTGGTACTTTTAATTTATCATCTGGATTGAAAACTCATTTCTTTGAAACTGCTTTTCGTGTTTAGTTTGGTGTCCTTCCCCCCGCACCTCCAATCAGTGCTGTTGGCTACGTACGGTGCGAAAGAAGTTCAACATACGTACATGAACCTCTTTGAAAAGAAAAGAGAGGTGAAGCCAGACCCCAGCGTTTGAATCTCTGGCCAAAGGATCCCATTGCTTATGGTTTAGTGTCTCGGACACAGCAATAACATAGCCGTTACGAAGCTAGCACAGCAATTATGAAGCTAACACGGCCACCATGGAGCCAACACGGCGATCTTGAAGCCAACACGGCCACCATGAAGCCAACACTGTCACCATGAAGCCAACACAGCTATCTTGAAGCCAACACGGCCATCTTGAAGCCAACACTGCCATCTTGAAGCCAACACGGCCATCTTGAAGCCAACACGGCCATCTTGAAGCCAACACTGTCACCATGAAGCCAACACGGCCATCTTGAAGCCAACACGGCCATCTTGAAGCCAACACTGTCACCATGAAGCCAACACGGCCATCTTGAAGCCAACACGGCCATATTGAAGCCAACACGGCCATCTTGAAGCCAACACGGCCATCTTGAAGCCAACACTGTCACCATGAAGCCAACACGGCCATCTTGAAGCCAACACGGCCATCTTGAAGCCAACACGGCCATCTTGAAGCCAACACTGTCACCATGAAGTCAACACGGCCATCTTGAAGCCAACACGGCCATCTTAAAGCCAACACGGCCATCTTGAAGCCAACACGGCCATCTTGAAGCCAACACTGTCACCATGAAGCCAACACGGCCATCTTGAAGCCAACACGGCCATCTTGAAGCTAACACGGCCATCTTGAAGCCAACACGGCCATCTTGAAGCCAACGCGGCCATCTTGAAGCCAACACTGTCACCATGAAGCCAACATGGCCATCTTGAAGCCAACACGGCCATCTTGAAGCCAACACGGGCATCTTGAAGCCAACACGGCCACCTTGAAGCATAACACGGCCACCGTGAAGCCAACACTGTCACCGTGAAGCCAACACTGTCACCGTGAAGCCAACACTGTCACCGTGAAGCCAACACTGTCACCGTGAAGCCAACACTGTCACCGTGAAGCCAACACTGTCACCGTGAAGCCAACACTGTCACCGTGAAGCCAACACTGTCACCGTGAAGCCAACACGGCCATCTTGAAGACAACACTGTCACCATGAAGCCAACACTGTCACCGTGAAGCCAACACTGTCACCGTGAAGCCAACATGGCCATCTTGAAGCCAACACTGCCACAATGGAGCCAACACGGCCATCTTGAAGCTAACACGGCCATCTTGAAGCCAACACTGCCACCATGGAGCCAACACTGTCACCGTGAAGCCAACACGGCCATCTTGAAGCCAACACTGTCACCATGAAGCCAACACGGCCATCTTGAAGCCAACACGGCCATCTTGAAGCCAACACTGCCACCATGGAGCCAACACTGTCACCGTGAAGCCAACACGGCCATCTTGAAGCCAACACTGTCACCATGAAGCCAACACGGCCATCTTGAAGCCAACACGGCCATCTTGAAGCCAACACTGCCACCATGGAGCCAACACTGTCACCGTGAAGCCAACACGGCCATCTTGAAGCCAACACTGTCACCATGAAGCCAACACGGCCATCTTGAAGCAACATTTCAGGAATTCATCTTCTTTGGTTCTTTCGGTAAAGTCACGTAGAATGAGAATAAAATAATAAATTAAAAAAATAACACAATAAAATTCTAACGACGTTCATTGTGTTATTTGATTTTATTAATTTATTATTTTATTCTCGAAAGAACCAAAGAAGATGAATCCTTGCAGTCACGAAAGCTTTAAATCGAAATTTCAGGATTTATTCACGCAACCCACCGCGTGGAGAGACAGATACACGAAGGAGACATCATCTGCCGGTTTGTTCGTTTTTGTCCTCCGCAACAACGCAAATTATTCCTCCCCCTTGCTAACATCACCCCCCCCCCTCCATCTCCCTACCATCGGCCTCCCTCACCATCATCCCCCTCACTAACCTCGCCCCTCGCTTCCCCTATCACCACCCTTCCTTGCCATCCCTTCCCCTCCTCAACGAATGCACACTGTATAATCCTTGTAGGGCGCTGTGACAACAGCGCAACGTTAAATCCGAGATAAGATTATTTTGCGCTGCGTGCAATATCATAATAAAGGTGTTTGGGGTTAAATCGCGTTATTTATAAATGTGTCGTAACCCTCCACCACCCGACACGGCCAATCAGCAAAAAAAGTGTCACGTTGACAAAATGGTTCACTACTTTAGCCCACCGGGTGTGCTGTTGAAGAGTGAATCCACAACATTTACAATTTTTGTGGATTCACTCAACAACAACACACCGGTGGGCTAAAGTAGTAAACTATTTTGTCTTTTGTCAACGTGACACTTTTATTCATCGATTGGCCGCGTCGGGTGGTGGAGGGTTACGACACATTTATAAACAACGCGATCTAACCCAAAAACCTTTATTATGAACGATATTGGTCGCGAAAGCCTACGTGTTAAGCTATGTGCAATGTCATTTTGTGTGTGAACTCGGGACACATCTCAAAAGGGAGGGGTTTTTCTTTGCCCCAAACTACCCGGCAGTTCACCAGCATTGATTCCGGCGAGCTTGAAGCCTGCTGATGAGACGCTGTATGTCGCAACCCCGTGTGTGCGTGTTCAACTCCCGTCGCGCCGTACGTGGCCAACCGCGCGGAGGCGTGGGGACGCGGATGCAGCGCCGTAGGTGGGCCGCACTTACCGGCAGCGGTAGACGGGGCCCACCCGCAGGCGGTACCTCGTACCGTCAGGGGGGAGGGGCTGCAGCGCCAGCCCAAGAGGGGAGGGGCTGCTCGGGGCTGCTGTGGGCTCGGGATCCCCAGACAGCTAAGCCCCTTGATGCCCCAAACGGGGGGGAGGGCTGCGGGGGGTCTAGGATCCCTCGCAGCCCCACCCCTCGATAGGCAAGGGGCATCAAAGGGGACCTCCCCAGCCGATCGGGGCCAGTCGCCGACCGAAGAACCAAGAGCAGCAGCTAGATACGACCCTGGACCCCCTCGCCCCGCTGCCCTTGTAAGGGCGGCGACGCTGTGCGGGCCAGTGGTGGGACTCTGGGACTCTCGGCCTCGCTGCCCTTGTAAGGGCGTGGTCGCTGTGCGGGCCGGTGGTGGGACTCTGGGACTCCCGGCCCCGCTGCCCTTGTAAGGGCGCGGGGCCGAGGAAGCCAGAGGTCTAGACCCGCACCTTGGCTGGGTGGGGTCAGGGTAGCCTCCCCTCGGGTGATCGTAGCCCGAGGACCCTAGAGCGTTGCCAGTGTCACGGCACGCTATAGGAGTAGGCTGTGTCCCACAGGCTGTGTCAGGACTGTTGGCGAGGTTTGTTGTAATGAAGAGTCGCCTCTACAAGCGTCTCCAGAACCCATTACAAGGACGTAAAAACCGTGGCCATCCCAGTATCCCGGGCATGGCCGTTGTGAAACCCCTGCAGCTGGAACCGGCTCGAGTGAGGAGCGACGGGAGAAAGGCTCACCCATGCTGATGAGCGCATCGCAAGGCATCGTGTCTCCGGAGAAGACGACCTTCCAGCCGGACGCGTGAGTCAGAGCGCATCCAAACGCGTTGAAGCAGTGGTGCACGTAGCACGTTTCAAACTGCACACGCGCACAAAGACAAAGATCTGCTGCTGTATATTTCACGTTTGCGTCTCTCTCTCTCTCCCTGTGGTTATGATAATTTATTCTCCAGGTCCTCCGATTTAGAATCAACGTCATGCGTTTAGAGTATTTGGCTGCTTATAAATTTCCACGCGATGATGATGACGATGACGATGATGCTGACGAGCCACTTCGTTGAGCCGTCATTTGTGATAGCCCACGTGGTCGCTTCTGAAAAAGAGCCACAGCGTAGCAGCTCAGCGGGGGCCTTACACCTGGTAAAATAAAATTCCCTTTTCGCACCATCAATATGTAAACTCCACCTCCCCCCCTCGCCGGTCTGCACATGTTTTCCCCTCTCTACACCGTTCATCATGTTAAGTCCGCCAATTAAATGCTAATTTTTATGCTAATTCCTTGGTCAAGGCGCTCTGTTTCCTCTCACACAAGCTTAAAGGTCGCGGTCTGAGCTTGGCTGTGTTCACTCCAGCGCTGTCCTCGAGACAGTCTGGTCCCTTCACCTGATGAAGGCCACTTGTGTTGTGGCCGAAACGTCATGAATTTTTTGATTTTTATTGTTTTATACTTTTACGTGACTTTACCGAACAGAACCAAAGAGTATGGATCCTTGCAGTCACGAAAGCTTCAAATCTAGAAAAAAAAAAAACGACTTTTTATTCGCGTGGAAACGTATAAGCAGCCAAATGCTCTAAACGCGTGACGTTGATTCTAAATCGGGGGACCTGGAGAATAAATTATTCAGGTTAATACAGCGGCTCGTTGTGTGCATCTGCCGTGGATCGCTACACGGCGGCTGCTTCGCTCTTGGAAGATCGCCCAGTCGCAACACTTCCCGTGCCACACACTCAAGCGGGAGGAGCTTAGGAATTTGCAACCAGGTGAGTCCCCCTCGATTCAGTACCTGCGGTTAAATTATACGGTGGGGCAGGGGGGGCAGCCGGGGAGGGGGAGAGACCAAAAGAGGGGACAGGTTGTGAAAAGTAAAAACAAAAAAGGCCACATGTATATTCTTGGTTCTTTCGGTAAAGTCACCACGTAGAAGGGAAACAATAAAATAATAAAAATATAAAACAAAACAATTCCCACGACTGCAACACAAGCAATCATCTTGCTGTGGTTTTTCACACCTGATGATGATTGCTCGTGTTGCAGTCGAAACGTCGTGAGAATTTTATTGTTTTATATTTTTAGTATTTTATTGCTTCCCTTCTACGTGGTGACTTTTTCCAAAAGAACCAAGAATATGAATCCCTGCAGTCACGAAAGCTTTAAATACAAATTTAAGGCCACATGTAGCTCAGGTTACACCCCCCGCCCGCCACATTCCCGTGTCAGAGGCGCTCCTCCTCCTCCTCCCCGCCCCCCCCCCCTGTCACACCCCACGGAAGACATCCGCAGACCTCGCGGGAACTTCACAGGTCACCCCGAGGACCACACGTCCGGCTCATGCGGGACCCCCCCCACACCTCACTGCGCACACCAAAAGTGCGCGTTCAAAGTATGAGCGCCCCGCGCGGTGCGCTGTGACGGTGCCTGCGAGTTGTTTTGTTGAAATGAAGTTATACTGTGTAGGAACCTCCTGGTTACTACACCACCAGCAGCCCACAGGGGATCATTGTGTCCGTCCGTCCATCATGCATCCAAAAATGGGAGGGGTGGGGCTGGGTGGGGAGGGGCTGGTCACCCCGTGGTGCCCCCCTTATAAAACTCAACGTTTAACCTACTCACGCCGGCTTGTGTCCGCCCTCACAGTCGGGCATATTGTGCGGAATACACCACGTGGTGGTGCCGCTGCCGTTGACCCTGGCCATTGACCGAGCAACCCAACGTTCCCACCACCAGCTCCCTCCGCAGGAGAACGTGTTTTAACAAAGATTAAAAGATCTCCCCGTGACCTCGCTCCGAGAAAAAAAAAAAGAATTCAGACGAAAAATATATTCAAGCCGTTGGCGATGCCAGCGTCGCGGTTAAAAAATTTCGGAAAAAATTGTTCACACCGCAAGCCGCTCAATTTGGCTCGCACGTTGCAACGTCGCCCTCCTACCGGCAGGCTCACGCCCATCGAGACGCCGTGTGGCCGCGGCAAGCATGCTGCGCACGTGCTCCATCTACGCGCGATCCACCGACCCCCCCCCCAGTCCAGGTAGACGACGGCTCGTGGAGCTCGAATCCCGACTCACGTGGCTGATGTCCAGTTCCTTGTAGAGGTCATGCACTGACTCAGGAAGATCCTCAGAGTCCTGGGAGATTTTCAGGAAAGTCTGAGATGGAATAAACCTAGAGGAGGAGACAAAGAACCAAAAGAGGTCACGATCAGTCCTCTTGAGACTCGGCTCCAGGAGACCGGGTCTCAGGGTCTTGAGACTCGGCTCCAGGAGACCGGGTCTCAGGGTCTTGAGACTCTGCTCCAGGAGACCGGGTCTCAGGGTCTTGAGACGCAGCTCCAGGAGACCTGGTCTCAGGATCTTGAGACTCGGGTCCAGGAGACCGGTTCTCAGGGTCTTGAGACTCTGCTCCAGGAGACCGGGTCTCAGGGTCTTGAGACTCGGGGCTCCAGGAGACCGGGTCTCAGAGTCTTGAGACTCTGCTCCAGGAGACCGGGTCTCAGGGTCTTGAGACGCGGCTCCAGGAGACCGGGTCTCAGGATCTTGAGACTCGGCTCCAGGAGACCGGTTCTCAGGGTCTTGAGACTCTGCCCCAGGAGAACGGGTCTCAGTGTCTTGAGACTCGGGGCTCCAGGAGACCGGGTCTCAGGGTCTTGAGACTCGGCTCCAGGAGACTGGGTCTCAGGGTCTTGAGACTTGGCTCCAGGAGACTGAGTTCAGGAGCTCATATCAATGGCAATGAGTTGTGTGAGTGAGATGCATGGAGTCTTACGTCAGCAGGTGGAGGACTGCCTGGCAGTGCTCATGGTAGATGTTGAGCCAGTTCATGATTTTGGGAGGCCCAATCACGATGAGCGGCTTCCAGGGCCTCCCCAGTGCACTCTGGGAACAAACAGTCACTGTGATGTCACATTCTCTGACCAGTCCGAAAACACATCCCCAGTGTATGTGAATATGTATCTGCACATGTGTATGTGAGTGTATTTAAGTCGTGGTTTAGTGGTAATTAATTGAAGGTGGAGGGGTTACCAGCCCCTCGCACCCGTCCAGAGCCCCCATTTAGCCACTGTTGTGGTCACAGACGCCATGAGGGGAGAGGCCAATCGGAACTGGCCCTCCCCCCACAGCACTGTCCACGACAGAGTTGCCCGTCCGGCACCGCGAGGAGGTAGGGGGTTGTTTTGGCCTGGCACAAGCGTCATGGTGACGTCACCACCACTTAGTGGCGAATGGTGGTTGTTGTTGTTGTGAGTGTATACACGTACGCACGGCAGCGGTAGTGTAGCGGTTAGGGTGCTGCGTTACGAACCAGGCAATCCGAGTTCGATTCCCGCTCACAACCAACATCAGTGGCGAATATCTCAACCGGTCCTGGGCATTCCCCTAGGTCAACTCAGCCTCAAATGAGTCCCTGGTGCGGTTTGTAAAACATGAGCCATGCCTGGTGCAGGCAACCCACCCCTCGTGTGCCTTGCCGGCTTCCATCGGTGCTTGTTAACAGTGCTTGCCCCCAACAATCTGAAAAAGGCTATATGGGAGACTTTGTCTGTGTGTGTGTGTGTGTGGGAGTGGGGCCTCGCCTAGGTCGACTCAGCCTGAAATGAGTACCTGGTGCGGTGTGTAACCATCGCCACTGGGGAGACAAAGGCGGTCGGGCGTGGTGCTGGCCACCCACCCCCTCTTGTACCGTTCCGGCCTTCGTAGGTGCTTGCTAACAGCACTTGCCCCTACAGCCTGTTAATGGCTATACGGGGGATCTTTGTCTTTGTCTTTGTACGGGAGTGGAGCGATCAGCGCACTGCGCTACGAACCCGGTGACCCAAGTTTGATTCCCGTTCATGGCCAACACCAGTGACGATGATCTTGAACGGGTCCTGGGCTTCCCCTGGGTCAACTCAGCCCTCAAATAAGTACCTGGTGCAGTGTGTAGTAAACATCACTAAGAAGGAGACAAAGGCCGCCGAGCGTGGTGATGGCCACCCACGCCCTCGTGTGCCGTTCCGGCCTTCGTAGGCGCTACTCGCTGACAGCACTGTCCTCCTACGGCCCGTTAAGGCTATACGGGCGATCTTTGTCTTTGTGTAAGTGTGTGTGTGTGTAAGTGAGTGAGTGGGGCAATACACACCAAGGCTCTCTCTCGGTGAAGCAATAAATTAATAAGCCCCTGCAAAGAGAAGAAAACCCGCACCCAGCGTCAAAACGACAACGCGCGGCACAGCAACTGAGAACCCCAAAGTTTGGCGAAGCTATATCACGGCACATCAACAAAAGTAATGAAAAATAAGAAAATGTGTTTACCCTTTCTGGCACTAAAATAGGAGTTGTGTTAAGGTGTTCAAACACCAAATTGAAACCTTTTGCTAGGAATTAAGCTACTGCATGAACCACGAACAGTACCTGCGGTGAACATGCAAACACAAAACATGACTTGATAATATATGATAATAATTCTACAGAGTAAAACCTTGGATCGCGAGTAACTTGGCCTGCAAGTGTTTCGCAAGACGAGCAAAAAATTGTAAATAAATATTGATTTGGCAAACGAGCGAGGGTCTTGCAATACGAGTAGTGTACGTGTACATGCTTTGTACTGCCGAGCGTCACGTGATCACAACTGATACACGAGTGCTTTGGATTACAAACACGTTTCCGGAACGAATCATGGTCGCAATTCAAGGTTTTACTGTATAGATCTTTGAAACGGATTCGCCTACAACAGAGACAGCGGCCTTCTTTACGCCAGCGTCATACCAGAGAACACCAAATGGCGAACGGTGCGAAGACGTAATACCGGTATTTGTTCTTGGGGGGTTAGATATATAAATGTGTCGTTAAACCCGCCACCGCCCGACTACACAGCCAAACGGTAAGGGGATTGTCACGTAAACAAAACGTGCCAATTCGTTACCAGTTCAGCACACGCCGGTCGTGTGTTGGAGAGTGAACCCACTGCAACATTTAAAATTCGAGCACGGTGAAGAGACAATGCAGGTGTCGTAGTGTTTGACGACGCTGCCCGCAAGGCGTGGCGGTTGACGCGAGCGCCGCTCGCCGCAGAGGTCTGCGGGTTCGAATTTCAGCGGCCGCCCGTGGTTGGTGCCGGCGGCGTTTGTCTATACGCGGCAAGCGACCAGCCGCCTGCATCGCCCGCAGCAGGATCGCGACGACGCGTCGCGATCCCGCGGCCGTAGTCCGCGGGATCGGTTGCCATCGCGTGCCGGCGACGGGAGGCCCCGAGTCGCCAACTTTTCGAAAAAAGTTACGCCACAAATTGCTCAAATTGGGATTTAATCCGTCGGCATCGCCTTCCGCCGACGGGCTAAAGCGGCCCAAGGTCGCTCTTGCAGTGAGACTCATCCTGGTCTCTTGCGTTCCCACGTGGTTAATCTAGAACAGATCATAGCGGGGCGGGAGGGGGGGTGCGGTGTTGGGTTTGGGTCCCCAGCAGGGCGCGTGCCGCGGGGCCACCGCACGGGGCCGCCGGCCTCACCGTGTGGTGGTCGGCGTGCATGTGCGACACGAAGACGGCGCGCAGAGCGCACAGCGGCGCGTCCACGCCCTCGCCAAAGTGCCGCGTCAGCTGGCCCAGGGTCCCCTCCCCGCAGTCCAGCATCACCGCTCGCTCGGCGCTGAACCCGCACACGCACACACGCACGTGCGTATGCACACACGCACACATGCACACACACGCACGCACGAGCGCAGACACACATGCACGCACTCACACGCGCACGCACAGGCACCTTCAATCAGCACGGTTGGCTACGTACGGTGCACGAAAGCATCATCAGAATCAGAGCACTTATTTAAACTGCAGGAGGAATTCCGATGACCTATCAAAACCCTTTTCTGTCGATGTCCACAGTAGGGGGCCATGTGGGGGGCGGGAGCGGCGCGGGTGGGCGGGGGGTGGGGGGGAGCTCTGACCTCATGCGGAGGAAGGTGGCGCTGACGTTCCGCGTCTTCATCGGCATTGCGGAGCCCGTCCCCAGGAACACGACCTCCGGCCATCGTGAGGCTCCCTCTGGGGGCGCGGACACACACAGGGAGCAGAAGGAGAGACGGGGGTGAGGGTGGCGCTGGCGGTGATGCCACCGCCACCGACTGGCGAATGGTGGGTGTTGGAATTGGTGGGGAGCGGAAGTGACTCGGTGGCCCGAGTTAAATTCCCGCTCACAGCCAACACCGGTGAGAGTTTATCCTGAACCGCTTCTGGGCCTCCTACCCGAGGTCAACTCTAATGAGCACCTGGCGTGGCGTGTAAAAACATCGCCACTGGGGAGACAAAGGCGGTCGGGCGTGACGCTGGCCACCCACCCCCTCGTGTGCCGTGCCAGCCTTCATAACAGCACTTGCCCCAACCGTCTGTTAAGGCTACACGGGGGATCTTTGTCTGTGTTTTGGTGATGGCGGTGTTGGTGAGGAGCAGAGGCACGGCGGCAAACCCCACCCCTCCCCCGGCAGAGACCCGAGTTCGATTCCCGCTCACGGCCACCCCAACACCGACGATACGATTCATTATGACGACGACGGCGATGGCGGCGATTGTGATGAGGACGAGACCTGCGGCGGCGTCACTGCCGGCCTCGCGCTCGATCTCCCCGACCCTCGCAGCGAACTCGGCGCATTCCATCGCCTCCTGGCGACACTGATCCTCGTCCAGCACCGGCAGTAAGTTCCTGCGCGGAGGGAGACACATGAGGGGGGGGGGGCTTGACTCCGACGCCCCGGTGCCACGGTGGCTATGAGATGTTAACTACCTCGCCCGGTATACAGGAGGTCGTGGGTTCGATGCAGACCCTGACGCCTGCTATATATTTGGAGTTTGCGTCTCTCTCTCATCATCATTATCATCACGGTGGCTAGGAGATGTTCACTACCTCACCTGGTATGCAGGAGGTCGTGGGTTCCATCCCGACCCTGACACCTGCTGCTGTAGATTTGGAGTTTGCGTTTCTCTCTCTCATCATCACGGTGGCTAGGAGATGTTAACTATCACGCCTGGTATGCAGGAGGTCGTGGGTCCTGACCCTGACGCCTGCTGCTGTATATTTGGAGTCTCTGTGTCTCTGTCTCTCTCTCCCCGTGGCCTCGTGGATATATCTCTGGGTACTCCGGTTAGAATCAACGTCACGCGTCTAGAGCAGTGGTTCTTAACCTTGTTGGAGGTACCGAACCCCACCAGTTTCATATGCGCATTCACCGAACCCCTCTTTAGTGAAAAATAAAATGTGATTTTTTTCAAATTCAAGACATAGATGTTTTTTACTGGTACACAAAATGAGCCGTGCATGAACATTACCTTGTTCAAAGAATAAAACCAACACAATGCATAAACTCACAACAAATTACATACCTGGAAATCAATGTGACTTCTGCTGTTGCCTTTGAGAGATCAGTTCAGATATGCGTGGCTTCACCTTGGCAAGTGCCACTCTCATGTCATTTTCACAGCAAAGTCTGTTCCTTTTCTTCGTTTTTATGTCCAGCATCCTCGAAAAGGATTGCTCACAAAGATATGTTGCAACAAATGGTATAAAAAAATCCAGGGCTTTCTTAGCAATAACTGGATACTTGTTCATTTGTCGACACCAAAACGTTGAGAGCGTTGTTGTTCTGAAGAGTTGCTGTTGAACCTGGCTCTGCTGAATTTCAATGATTTCGTCGAGGAATTCATCATTGACATCTGCTGTTTCAACAGCAAACGTGAACGGCTGTCTCACCCATGCTGGATATGACTCTCTTGTAGGGAAATATCCGTCGAGAGACTTTGCAAGCTCATCTAAGTGCGTGGCAATTGTTTGCTTCAGTTCCGTGGATACAGAAATATCTCCGATTCCAGACACATCTTCGATCTTACTTGCACAGTCGTCCGTTTCCATAACGGTAGCTTTTTTTGAAAAGCCTTCAGGTGTTCTTCCGCTTCCATGATATTGACTCCACCACCCTGCATCTGCTGATTGAGATGATTGAGAGCTGCGAATATATCAGCCATGTACGCTAAAATGAGAATGAACTCAGGATTTTTGAAGCAATCTGCATGGCAGTGTTGGTACTCTTGCAAAAACAGGGCTAATTCCACACGCATGGCAAAAACACGATTCAGCACCTGTCCCCGGGATAACCACCGAATATTAGAATGGAGCAGAAGTACCTCAAATTCAGAGCCCATTTCTTTACACAGCTCACTGAAGATGCGGTGCCTCAGAGCACTTTTTCGCACATAGTTCACACATTCCACCACAGTTTTTAATACTTCTGCCATTTTTGGAGGTAAGGTTTTTGTTGCCAACGCATGCCTGTGCAGAATACAATGCGTCACAATGATGTGTGGTGCATCGGCCTTTACTAGCGCACCAAAACCAGACTTTCTTCCCAGCATGACTGGAGCTCCGTCCGTACAAACTGCAGAAACCATATCCCATGAAAGATTGTTGTCTCTGAAGAAGTCATCCACAAGCTTCTTCACATCAGCTGCCTTCGTTGTTGTTGTAAGAGGCTTACAAAATAAAAACTCTTCTTTTTTCATGTCGTCTTTCACATAGCGTACAAAAACAGCAAGCTGGCTTAGATCAGAAACGTCTGTGGTTTCGTCGAGTTGAAGGCTGAATTTTGCCGGGCTTGAAATCAGATCCGCGACTACTTGAGCCAAGATGTCTTTACTCATGTCTTCTATTCTGTCACTGACGGTGTCATTTGAAAGGGGAATTTGGGATCATTTACCTTCGGCCGCTGTTCCGAGTATCAGATTCGCCATCTTTAATGCAGCTGGTTTCACAAGTGTTTCACCAATGGTGTGTGGCTTGCCCTGCTTTGCGATCAGGTAAGCAACTTCGTACGATGCTGTCAGGATCGGTTTGTTAACAGGTACAAATCCAAGAGCAGGCAGAGTGGCCCTTTCATCGAATCTGGCTCTCTTCACCCTGAATTCAGCAAGTGTTGTGTTCTTGTATTCCCCGTCTCCATGCAGCTTCAAGAAGTGTTCCTTTAGTTTTGCCGGTGCAAGACTAGAGTTGCTCAACTTGGCGTTGCAAATCATGCAGATAGGACGCTCACTCCCATCACGTTCCGTGATACATGAGAATCCATGTTGTACATATTCGTCCGACCACTTTCTTCTTTTGCCCGACATAGTTAGTATGGATAAAATATTAAAGAAATCACACGACGTACGACAACAACAGTCACACGTTGACTACTGAGTACGCACTAAATTCCCCGCAGCGCTGATTGGCCAAGCAGTGTAGCATGATCATCTGCAGCCAGTGATGGCCAAGCGGGCCGTGTGTGTCATCACAAATTTACACAATAATTCAAGTGTGTCCGGACCTCCGTGGCGGGGGCTCTGCCGAACCCCTGAGATCGACTCACCGAACCCCTGGGGTTCGATCGAACCCAGGTTAAGAACCACGCGTCTAGAGTATTTGGCCGCGATAAATTTCCACGCGATGAGCCACATCTCGTTGGGCTATCATTTGTGATGGCCGGGTCGTTTCTGGAATGACAGCCACTATATAGCTCAGTGGGCCTTAAAAGCTGATAAAATAACAATAACAGTGAAACCTTGGATTGCGAGTAACTTGGTCTGCGAGTGTTTTGCAAGACGAGTATAACGCTTTATCTGCCGAGCGTCACGTGATCACAACTGAGCCAATGGTTCTTCTCTCTCTCTCGCTGCGGGATTGTGGGTAATCATCTCCCATGCTCGGTCTCAGTCGGCGTGTCTCACTCGTATAGTCAACATCCGTGCGAGTGTATACTGTTTACTACAGTACTGTATAGCGTTGTGAGCACGTGTGTACTGTTTACTACAGTGTTGTGACCACGTGTATACTGTTTACTATAGTGTTGTGACCACGTGTATACCGTTTACTACAGTACTATAGTGTTGTGACCACGTGTATACTGTTTACTATAGTACTACAGTGTTGTGACCACGTGTATACTGTTTACTATAGTACTATAGTGTTGTAACCACGTGTATAGTGTTTACTACAGCATAGTGTTGTGACCACGTGTATACTGTTTGCTACAGTACTATAGTGTTGTGACCACGTGTATACTGTTTACTACAGTATAGTGTTGTGACCACGTGTATACTGTTTACTATAGTGTTGTGACCACGTGTATACTGTTTACTACAGTACTATAGTGTTGTGACCACGTGTGTGTGCGTAAAGCATGTTTTTATTTTGTGTTCAAGTGTAGTGACTGTTCGTTAGTAACTGTACTGCAAGTGAAAGTCGTCCTATACAATAACCATCCTCCTCCTCTCTCTCGTCTCTCTCAGCCACGATTAAATGTAATCAATACATTTGATTACTTCATGTTAAATTCAAATAAATAAAAATATAAAAAGGTATTTTGCATTCATCATTTTGACGTGAATATAGTATTCGTGGGTTGTGGAACGAACCGTCTGAGTTTTGATGTACGAGTGCTTTGGATTACGAGCACGTTTCCGGAACGAATCATGCTCGCAATCCAAGGTGTTTCACCGTTAGTTCGTCATTTCTCGAGGACCTGGCGCGGCGCCTCTCCCGACGCGTCGTTCCGAGCGCCGATCCCGAAGGCGTACCTCTGCCACGTGACATTGGGCCTCAGCTGGTACTTGAGGAGGCACTCTCCCATCACGAGCGGCAGCTTGAAATCGGGGCGCTTCTCCTGCGTCGCAGCAGCAGCAGCAGCAACACAAAGATCAACGTCGCGATGAGCTCGATAGCCCGGACCATTGCCCGAAAGACTACCACCCCGTCGATTCCCTCACCCACGTTGAGGACTCAACGTGCCGGGCGGACTGCGTGGAGCGTGGGGGAAGACGCCGGGAGGGTGCAGCAGTGCAGCTGAGACACTCACGGAGGACGTGGGGGAGTGGCCGGGCCCGTGGAGCGTGGGGAAGATGCGGGGATGCACCAGGTGCAGCTGCGTCTGGATCTGGAGGCTGCGGAGGTGGTGCAGTGACCCCGTCCGCTCGTTCAGCAACAAGTGCTCCGTGGAGCCGCCGAACCTTATGGGGGGGGAGGGGGGGTCACGGTGGAGGAGGGGGGAGGTCACGTGCAATTATTGCGATGCATTGCTTTGCTGTGTATTGCACCGGACTGCATTGCGTTCTATATTATTGCATCAGATTGTATTCCGATGCACTGCATTGTATTGCATTAAACTAAACTACAGTAAAACCTTGGATCGCGAGTAACTTGGCCTGCGAGTGTTTTGCAAGACGAGCAAAAAATTGTAAGTAAATATTGATTTGATAAACGAGCGAGGGTCTTGCAATACGAGTAGTAGTACGTGTACACGCTTTGTACTGCCGAGCGTCACGTGATCACGTTTCCGGAACGAACTGCGCTCGCAATCCAACGTTTTACTGCATAGACAATTTTTATTTTTCACCAGGTAAGGCCCCACTGGGCTATGTGGCTCTTTTTCAGAAACGACCCGGCCACAAATGACAGCTCAACGAAGTGGCTCATCATCATCATCACGTGGGAATTTACACTCGTAAACGCGTGGTGATGCCGATTCTGAACCTGCAGGGGAAGAACCGGAGGACCCGGAGAAAAATCCACGCAACCACATGAAGAGAGACACGCACACTACAAATATACAGCAGCAGCAGCAGGCGTTGTCAGGGTCGGGATCGAACCCACGACCGCCCACATACCAGGCGAGGTAGTTAACATCTCATAGCCACCGTGATGATGATGATGATAAGAGAGACACGCACACTACAAATATACAGCAGCAGCAGGCGTTGTCAGGGTCGGGATTGAACCCACGACCGCCTGCATACCAGGCGAGGTAGTTAACATCTCATAGCCACCGTGATGATGATGATGATGAGAGAGAGACACGCACTACAAATAAACAGCAGCAGCAGGCGTTGTCAGGGTCGGGATCGAACCCACGACTGCCTGCATACCAGGCGAGGTAGTTAACATCTCATAGCCACTGTGATGATGATGATGAGAGAGAGATACGCAAACTCCAAATATACAGCAGCAGCAGGCGTTGTCAGGGTCGGGATCGAACCCACGACCGCCCGCATACCAGGCGAGGTAGTTAACATCCCATAACCACCGTGATGATGATGAGAGAGAGAGAGACACGCACACTACAAATATACAGCAGCAGCAGCAGGCGTTGTCAGGGTCTGGATCGAACCCACGACCGCCCGCGTACCAGGCGAGAAACTAAACACCTCGCCAATGTTACCACTTCGCTCGCCACCCTGCCGCCCTTGAGGGCCGCTCCCAAGCGGTGGGACCTCGTGGTGCCGTGTGACACGGGGTCACGGACCAAAGCCTCATCACGCTGGGGCTGACCTCACACCGCTGCACCTGTCGTGGGTTAAATACCTAGAAGAGGGCTTTCTCTGAGGCAACACAGTTTTCTTTAACAATGAACACTTAACACGGAGGCGTAATGGCCCCTTCCACCCGATACACTATGGAGGTAGACCCCTCCAGACTACTAATACGTCTCTCTCACGGGCTAATCTACGAGTCCTCCGTGAGTGAAGCTTGGACCTCCACCGGTATATAAAGCTTGAGCCGACCCTTGCCATGGGGTACGGCACTGCCCTTGGGGGTCTTCAGTCTCCAGGAGGATTCTTGCCTTCAGCTGGACGACGGCTGACTGGGACCGTTCAGAGGCCGTCTTTTATACAGCGCCATGCCTCGCTCCGCCCCAGCCACGCATTCCTTCTAGGACCTTCCAGCAGGTCCTGGGGTTTGCGTCCCAGGATTCGTTATCCCATAGGGGTTACCGTTGGCCACTTGGGCCGTAGTCCTTTAACACTGGGCTCAATCACACTACCACCCCCCCGATTGACGCGTGCGGGATGCTACCGGCTGACAGAATGGGGAGTTGCACAAAAATACCTCTACACATCCACAGCCTCACCACCCCGGGTGGGGCCTCACCACGCCGGGTGTGGCCTCACCTCTACACATCCACAGCCTCACCACCCCGGGTGTGGCCTCACCTCCGCATCCATAGCCTCACCACCCCCCGGGTGTGGTCTCACCACGCCGGGTGTGGCCTCACCTCTACACATCCACAGCCTCACCACCCCGGTGGGGGTGGTCTCACCACGCCGGGTGTGGCCTCACCTCTACACATCCACAGCCTCACCACCCCGGGTGTGGCCTCACCTCCGCATCCACAGCCTCACCACCCCGGTGGGGGTGGTCTCACCACGCCGGGTGTGGCCTCACCTCTACACATCCGCAGCCTCGTACCACGCCGGGGGCTAGCCTCACCTCTGCATCCAGTCCTGGTAGAGCGGGTGGCAGACCACGTGGTCTGGAGCCATGTGCACGACGAGGGAGAGCATCCTCCGATCCCCGCCCGCCTGGTACCTGCACGGCGGCGACAGAACGACGGCGTCTCAACGCCAGCGACGTCGCAAACTCTCTCCCCCACCTCTTCGTCTCCTCCTCGTCCTGACAGACCCAGCGGCTCTTGCATGGTCAACGTTCAGCCGACGATGCCGGCGGTTCGGCGGCCGTCTGGAAAGCCTCTTCCTTCCGCTATTAGGAAGCCACTGGGAGCCATGCACTTATAAATCATCAAGATTTAAAAAAAACTCGTTTCTTCAGGACTTTTTGTGTTTTAATGTGTGTTCCGCCCCCCACCCCCGCACCTCCGATGAGCAAGGTTGGCTACGTACGATGAGAAAGAAGTTCAACACACAGCACGGTTGGCTACGTACGATGAGAAAGAAGTTCAACTTACACACACACACAGCACAGTTGGCTACGTACGATGAGAAAGAAGTTCAACACACACAGCACAGTTGGCTACGTACGGTGCGAAAAAAGTTCAACTTACACACACACAGCACAGTTGACTACAAATGGTGCAAGTTCAACGTATTCAAGTTTGAGATTGGGCGATAGTTTGTGGGGTCACTATGACGATCACTCCCTCTATCACTACACCCATCTCTATCCCTATCACTACCCCTAAAACTACCCCTATCACTACCCCTATCACTACCCCTATCACTGCCCCTATCTCTATCATTAACCCTATCACTACCCTTACCCTTATCACTGCCCCTATCTCTATAACTACCCCTATCACTACCCCTATCACTCCCCCTATCACTACACCTATCACTACCTGTACTCCTATCACTACCCCTATCACTACTCCTACCCCTATCACTACCCCTATCACTATCACTACCGCTATCACTACTCCTATCTCTATCACTACCCCTATCACTACCCCTATCACTACCCCTATCACTACCCCAACCCCTATCACTACCCCTATCACTACCCCTATCACTACCCCTATCACTACCCTTACCCTTATCACTGCCCCTATCTCTATCACTACCCCTATCACTCCCCCTATCACTACACCTATCACTACCCATACCCCTATCACTACCCCTATCACTACCCCTACCCCTATCACTACCCCTATCACTACCGCTATCACTACTCCTATTTCTATCACTACTCCTATTTCTGTCACTACTCCTATTTCTATCACTACCCCTATCACTACCCCTATCACTACCCCTATCACTACCCCAACCCCTATCACTACCCCTATCACCACCCCTATCACCACCCCTATCACCACCCCTATCACCACCCCTATCACCACCCCTATCACCACCCCTATCACCACCCCTATCACCACCCCTATCACCACCCCTATCACCACCCCTATCACCACCCGCATCACCACCCCTATCACTATCACCACCCCTATCACCACCCCTATCACCACCCCTATCACCACCCCTATCACAAATCTCGGCAAGATTATGGGCGAGCCCGGCTCGAGTTTGGCCGAGCGCGGTGAGCGAGCCTCGTCGCGGCTGATCACCGGTGGAGGGCGGCGTTGGAGGTGACGGGGCTCACGAAGGACGCGTCCGGACATTCGATGACCAGGAACATGGGACCCGGGTCCGAGGGCGTCAGCACCTCCTCCGGTCGGATCTGCACAAAAGGGATTCCCACACGGTGGTCTGAGACCCGGTCTCCTGGGGCAGAGTCTCAAGACCCTGAGACCCGGTCTCCTGGAGCCGAGTCTCAAGACCCTGAGACCCGGTCTCCTGGAGTCCCGAGTCTCAAGACCCTGAGACCCGGTCTCCTGGAGCAAAGTCTCAAGACTCTGAGACCCGGTCTCCTGGGGCAGAGTCTCAAGACCCTGAGACCCGGTCTCCTGGAGCAGAGTCTCAAGACCCTGAGACCCGGTCTCCTGGGGCAGAGTCTCAAAACCCTGAGACCCGGTCTCCTGGAGCAGAGTCTCAAGACCCCGAGACCCGGTCTCCTGGAGCAGAGTCTCAAGACCCTGAGACCCGGTCTCTTGGAGCAGAGTCTCAAGACCCTGAGACCTGGTCTCCTGGGGCAGAGTCTCAAGACCCTGAGACCCGGTCTCCTGGAGCCGAGTCTCAAGACCCTGAGACCCGGTCTCCTGGGGCAGAGTCTCAAGACCCTGAGACCCGGTCTCCTGGGGCAGAGTCTCAAGACCCTGAGACCCGGTCTCCTGGGGCAGAGTCTCAAGACCCTGAGACCCGGTCACCTGGAGCCGAGTCTCAAGACCCTGAGACCCGGTCTCCTGGAGCCGAGAGTCTCAAGACCCTGAGACCCGGTCTCCTGGAGCAGAGTCTCAAGACCCTGAGACCCGGTCTCCTGGGGCAGAGTCTCAAGACCCTGAGACCCGGTCTCCTGGGGCAGAGTCTCAAGACCCTGAGACCTGGTCTCCTGGAGCCGAGTCTCAAGACCCTGAGACCCGGTCTCCTGGAGCAGAGTCTCAAGACTCTGAGACCCGGTCTCCTGGAGCAGAGTCTCAAGACCCTGAGACCCGGTCTCCTGGGGCAGAGTCTCAAGACCCTGAGACCCGGTCTCCTGGAGCCGAGTCTCAAGACCCTGAGACGCGGTCTCCCAATGCATTAGTCACAAAAAACACAAACATTAACAATGCCAAAGATCCCCCGTGTAGCCTACACAGGCCATTGGGGCAAGTGCTGTTAGCAAGTACTTATCAAGGCCGGCACAGCGCACGAGGGGGTGGATTGCCAGCCCTACATTAAGCCACCTTTGTATCCCCCAGTGCCAATATGTACAACCGCACCAGGTACTCACTTAAGGTTGAGTTACTCTCGTGGAGAGACAGGACCGGTTTAGATGTCCGTCACTGATGTTGGCCATGAGTGGGAATCAAACTCAGGTGACCGGGTTCCTAGGACGGTGTGGTTAGTGCCACGCCGCCTTTGTCTCGACCGTGCTGATGTTTGCACGCAGCATCAGGTACTTATTTAAGGCTGAGTCTACCTAGGGGAGGCTCAGGACTGGTTCAAATATCAAGGCGCTGGGATACGAAGGACAGGTACAGAAACCATTCGCCACTGAGGTGTGCGCCATGGTTGGGAATCGAACCCAGGTGGCTGGGTCCACAGCACAGTGCACAAAGAACTGAGCCACTGACATTTACACGCAGACACACGCAGACACACGCAGACACACACACAACACACGCAGACAAACAGACACACGCAGACACACGCACAACACACGCACACACACGCACAACACACGCAGACAAACAGACACACGCAGACACACGCACAACACACGCACACACACGCACAACACACGCACACACACGCACAACACACGCAGACACACGCACAACACACGCAGACACACGCACAACACACGCAGACACACGCACAACACACGCAGACACACGCACAACACACACAGACACACGCTCAACACACGTAGACATGCACAACACACGTAGACACACGGAGACACACACGCAGACACACGCAGACAAACAGACACACGCAGAAACACGCAGACACAAGCAGACACACACAACACACGCAGACACACACAACACACGCAGACACACACAACACACGCAGACACACGCACAATACACGCACAACACACGCAGACACACAAACAACACACGCAGACATACACACAACACACGCACAACACACACACAACACACGCAGACACACGCAGACACACGCAGACACACACAACACACACAACACACGCAGACACACGCAGACACACGCAGACACACACAACACACACAACACACGCAGACACACGCACAACACACGCACAACACACGCAGACACACAATGCACCGACCTCTCGTCCGTTGAACACCACCGACTTGCCGTTTTTAAAATCTGTGACCATGGGTCCCAGGTCTTTAGTTCCTCTGCAAACGCAAATAACAAAAAAGAGAGATCATCAAACACGGTCGTTGCGAGAACACACCCATCGCCCCCTCCAATTGACTGGCTCACTTCACAGATTAAAGCTCCCGCCAACACAACGATACCTCGGCCAAGTGAACGTGAATGGTCTGGAGCTCACTTGCGGGGGCATCTGGGATGGACAGATGGTTCAGGGGTTCTCAACGGCTGTGTCTGACGTGCTAAAGCCAGCAACCGCTGAGATCCTGGGATCCAGGTTCCAGCTAAAAACCTTGGTGTCTCTCGGTGTCTCACAAGGTTCACACTATTCTTGTTTTTTTATTTTATTGTTTCCCTTCAACGTGACTTTACCGAAAGAACCAAGAATATGATTCACTGCGGTTACGAAAGCTTTAAATCACAATTTAAGGTTCATAATGTTCTTGGTTCTTTCGGTAAAGTCACTACCACGTAGAAGGGAAACAATAAAATAATAAAAATATAAAACAATAAAATTCTCACGACGTTTCGACTGCAACACAAGCAATCATCATCAGGTGTGAAAACCACAGCAAGAAAATTTGAAAAAAGTGGCGGGTTTTTTTTGCTGTGGTTTTCACACCTGATGATGAGTGCTTGTGTTGCAGTCGAAACGTCGTGAGAATTTTATTGTTTTATATTTTTATTATTTAGTTTCCCTGCATTTATTATTTATTTTATTTGTATTTCCTATCTGCGTGACTTTACCGAAAGAACCAAGAACATGAATCGCTGCAGTCACGAAAGCTTTAAATCAAAATTTAAGGTTCATAATGGCCGTGGAACAGACGCTGAGCCAGCAACACTAAGGCCATGGGTTCAATCACTAGGCCTGGGTCTCTCTCTCTCGGGGTTCACAATGGCCATGCCAGATACACAAAGCCAGCAACACTGAGATCATGGGATCCAGGTTAAAGCCAAAAGTCTGTATCTCTCTGTGTCTCACGAGGTTCATAATGGCCGTGGAACAGACGCTGAGCCAACGCCACCGAGATCCTGGGTTCAATCACCGGGGCCTGGATGTCTCCGTGTCTCAGGCGATTCGTAATGGCCGTGAGACACAGATGATCTCGTGAGCGTGATGTGGGTGAGGCTGCCGGTGTGTGACGGGCAGGCGAACTTACATGGGCAGCCCCAGGGCCTTCGCATTCGTTAGAAGGAAGCTCCCTTTGCGTTCATGGAGCTGTTGAGACACAAAGATCCACCCGTTTAAGCCTCAAAACAATGTAGGGGCAAGTGCTGTGAGCGAGTAGCGAGCACCTACGAAGGCCGGCACCGTGGCACACGAGGGGGTGGGTGGCCAGCACCACGCCCGGCCGCCTTTGTCTCCCCAACGGTGATGTTTACTACACCCCAAAAGGTACACATTTAATGCCGAGTCGACCTGGGAGAAGACCAGGACCGGTTCAGATATTCGCCCATGGTAACACTGGACTTCCCATGGTAAAACTGGACTTCCCATGGTAAAACTTAACTTCCCATGGTAAAACTGGGCTCCCATGGTAAAACTAGACTCCCATGGTAAAACTAGACTCCCATGGTAAAACTGGACTTCCATAGTAAAACTAGACTCCCATGGTAACACTAGACTTCCCATTGTAACACTAGACTCCCATGGTAAAACTAGACTTCCCATGGTAACACTAGACTCCCATGATAAAACTAGACTCCCATGGTAAAACTAGACTCCCATGGTAAAACTAGACTCCCATGGTAACACTAGACTCCCATGGTAAAACTAGACTCCCATGGTAAAACTAGACTCCCATGGTAACACTAGATTCCCATGGTAAAACTAGACTCCCATGGTAAAACTAGACTCCCATGCTAAAACGACTCCCATGGTAACACTGGACTTCCCATGGTAACACTAGCCTCCCATGTTAACACTAGACTCCCATGGTAAAACTAGACTCCCATGGTAAAACTAGACTCCCATGGTAACACTAGACTCCCATGGTAAAACTAGACTCCCATGGTAAAACTAGACTCCCATGGTAACACTAGACTCCCATGGTAACACTAGACTCCCATGGTAAAACTAGACTCCCATGGTAAAACTAGACTCCCATGGTAACACTAGACTCCCATGGTAAAACTAGACTCCCATGGTAAAACTAGACTCCCATGGTAACACTGGACTTCCCATGGTAACACTAGACTCCCATGGTAACACTAGACTCCCATGGTAAAACTAGACTCCCATGGTAAAACTAGACTCCCATGGTAACACTAGACTCCCATGGTAAAACTAGACTCCCATGGTAACACTAGACTCCCATGGTAACACTAGACTCCCATGGTAACACTAGACTCCCATTATAACACTAGACTCCCATGGTAACACTAGACTCCCAAGGTAAAACTAGACTCCCATGGTAAAACTAGACTCCCAAGGTAAAACTAGACCCACACAGTCAAATGAGAGGGCTCCAGGAGATGAGTGTTGGACAGGTGCTGCAACTATCATCACCTTGCAGAGATAAGCCACAGTCAGGGACGGGTTGTCAGCCTTCGAGCTATCTCCTGCAGAGAGAATTCATCGTCAGTCAACACTGATGTGCACATCAGCACCAAATGCCGTTTGCGAGCGCCTATCAACGCACACAACAGCTACGTGGTGGTGGTGAAGTCACCACGGCGCTTGTGCCAGGCTATGTGCACCCCGAGGCAGCGTGAAGCGTCGATGGCTCGCTGGCTGGAGGAGGTCACAGGACAGACCCAGCTGCTATGGCTTGACTGAGTTGACTGGCAGATGCACCACCTGTGCCCTCGAATGTGCCACCTGGCTGCATTATAGCCGCTCGGCACTTCGCTCGCACACATTCACACACATTCACACTCACACGCGTTCTCACACACATTCACACACATTCACACAATCAAACACGCGCTCACGCACAATCACACAATCACACACGCGCTCACACATTCACACACTCACACACGCGCTCACACATTCACACACATTCACAATCACACGAGCGCGATCACACAATCACACACATTCACACACTCAACAACAACAACAACCGCCATTCGCCACTAAGTGGCGGTGACGTCACCACGACGCTTGTGCCAGGCCATGTGCACCTTGAGGCCACGTGAAGTGTCGAACGCCCGCGGGCAGGTCACGGGGCAGACCCAGGTGCCACGGGTCGACTGACTGAGATGACTGGCTGGTGCACCACCTGTGCCCCCTACTGTGCCAACCTGCTGTGCTTTAGCCACCCGGCACTCCGCTCGTTGTTGTGAGCGTCGCTCCGCCGCCCTCCGTTGTTGTTGGAGGGTGACTGCCTCCAACTGCCCAATAGCGTCCTTCACGAGCCTCCTCCACAGAGGCCGATCTTGACACCGCTGGTACCAGTCATCGGCAAGTCCACTCAGCTCCACGTCCTCCTGTACCACATCACTCCATCTCTTCTCTAGCCCGTGCCGTGCCCGTTTAGCCCCCTCGATCCGGCCGAACAAAAGCTGTTTCGGCATGCGGTGGCTGGGCATGTTGGCTACATGACCCAGCCAATGAAGCCTTGCTTGCCGGAGGAGCTCACCAATGGGACCTTCCCCAGATCCTTCAAGGATTTTTGAGCTCCTCACACAATCCAGCCTTGTTAAACCCAGGATGGATCGTAGGCAGGCCAGCCTAAATGTTTCCAACCGGCGAAGATGCTCCATTAAGGGGGTCCACGTTTCGCAAGCGTAGAAGGGAGGGAATGACCGTGGCCGAGAAGACCTGAAGCTTAGTGCGGAGCGACAGCCCAGGTAGCTTCCACACAGCGTTACGCAACCGATGAAAAGATATTGCCGCTCGACTGATTCGGAGTGAGACCTCTGCTGTTAAACTGGAGCCGGTCATAAGCACACTGCCCAGGTATGGGAAACTCTCCACTCTCTCCACAACTGCCCCATCACCGATTGGGAGTTGTGGGGGTGGAGTGTCCGATGGAACAAAATACCCAGGCAGGTGCTTAGTTTTGGAGGGGCTGATGGCAAGGCCCCATGTCTTAGTGGCACGCTCCAGTCTCAGCAGCAGCGTCTCCAACTCCTCCTCTGAATGAGCAGCTATTACCAAATCATCAGCATACATAACGTGGTTGAGCAATAGGGAGCCATCCCTTGACCGCACCCGGGCATCGATCAGCCTCCCATTATATCTGTACCAAATGGAGATTCCCCCGGTACAGCTATTGGAGGCTTCACGAACTATGTGGTCAAAATAGATGTTAAATAATGTGGGAGCCAGAGGACATCCCTGTCACACCCCAAGGTGTACAGGGAATGGCTCTGACTCCCGGACACGTAGTAGTTTTAACCGGGCCCGCTCACCATCATGAAGGTCCTTAATGATCGTGAGCAGAGGGTCAGGGACTCCAAAAGCACGAAGAACAACCCAGAGCCCAGGCCTACTGATGGTATCATAGGCCTTGACCAGGTCAATAAAGCAGAGATGTAGGTCTTGTTGGAATTCCTTACACCTCTGCTGTAGCAGACGGACAGAAAAATTCACACAATCACACACGCGCTCACACACATTCACACACATTCACACAATCACCCACGCGCTCACACACATTCACACAATCACACACGCGCTCACACACATTCACACACACACACGCGCTCACACACATTCACACAAACACACACGCTCACACACATTCACACAAACACACACGCGCTCACACACATTCACACACACACACGCGCTCACACACATTCACACATTCACACGCGCTCACACATTCACACACATTCACACAATCACCCACGCGCTCACACACATTCACACAATCACACACGCGCTCACACACATTCACACACACACACGCGCTCACACACATTCACACAAACACACACGCTCACACACATTCACACAAACACACACGCGCTCACACACATTCACACACACACACGCGCTCACACACATTCACACATTCACACGCGCTCACACACATTCACACACACACACACGCGCTCACACACATTCACACATTCACACACGCTCACACACATTCACACAATCACACACGCGCTCACACACATTCACACACTCACACACGCTCACACACATTCACACATAATCACACACGCGCTCACACACATTCACACTCACACACGCGCTCACACACTCACACGCGCTCACACACATTCACACACAATCACACACGCGCTCACACACATTCAGACAATCACAGACACGCGCGATCACACATTTACACGCACAAAAATATGCACAAAAACAAAGATTCCCCGTGTAGCCTGAACAAACTGTTGGGCAAAGTTCTTCATGCGAGCACCTATGAAGACCGGCACGGCACACGAGGGGGTGGATGGCCAGCACCAAGCCCGGCCGCCTTTGTCTCCCCAGCGGCGATGTTTACTACACACCGCTACACCAGGCACTCATTTGAGTCTGAGTCGACCTAGGAGTGACCCAGGGACCGGTTCAGATGACCGTCACTTGTGTTGGCCGTGAGAGGGAATCGAACCTGGCTTCCCAGGGTTCGTAGCGCAGTGTGCTAACCACTTCGCTAACTGCTACAACACGCACACACACACACGCACGCACACGCGCATGCGCACACGTACGCACGCACACACGCACGCAAACACACGCACGCACACACACACACGCACACACACACACACACGCACACACACACACACACACGCACACACGCACACACACGCACAAGCACACGCACGCACACAAAACAAAGATCCCCCGGATAAACTTTGACTTAAAACTTTCTTGACTGCGGGGATTCACATTCTTGCGGTTAAAATTCACGCAGATAGGAAATAAAAATAAAATAAAAAATAAATTAAATAAAATTAAAAATAAAATAAGAAATTTAATTTAAAAAATCAACCGGTCTTCATCAGGCGCCTGATGAGGACCGCTTGTGTTGCGATCGAAACGTGGTGGGGTTTTTTGCTTTTAATTTAATTTTTAGTTTATTTTATTTGTATTTTCTCCCTCCGTGACTTTACCGAAATAACCCAGAATGAGTCCCCTGCGTCGCCTTAACAAAATGTTGGGCAAAGTTCTTTTAGCGAGTAGCAGCGCCTATGAAGGCCCAACACGGCACCACGAGGGGGGTGGGTGGCCAGCAACCACGCCTGGCCGCCTTTGTCTCCCCAGTGGCGATGTTTACTACACACCGCTACACCAGCTACTCATTTGAGTCCGAGTCGACACACACACACACAATCAAACACACACCCAATCTCACACATTCACACTCACGCACGCACACACGCACCCACAACCGGCGCAGGCAGACACAAACACCATCTCACTCTCACGCATTACCACGGTGCCGTTATCGCCGGTGGTGCCGAGGCCCGTGACGGACATTCCACATTCCTAGGGCAGGACCGAACCACCGGCACCGCATCAAGAAGCGTCCTCACCGAGTATGGGGATCTGCTGCACCGCCATCGTCTCATCCACCGACTCCATCTCCGTGCACGGCTCCACCACTGCCAAACAACACACAGCAGCGTCATCATCCCGCTGCCGCCCCCCCGCCCACCCCGCGCCATTGCTCCCTTCCTGCTGCCAGATTCCACACACTGCCAGCGACAACGTCCCACCGGGATCACTTGTACAGCAGCATCATCATCATCATCACCATCATCACCATCGATCGTCTTCATGGCCAGCTGGTTTCACACGTCTTCTTCCCCTTGTCATGGAGAGACACCCTGACCCAGGGATTGAACCTTCAACCCAGCAACTCAGCGGCGATCGGCTCAGTGCCACTTACGTGGCCATTATGAGCCTCCTACCAGCCACCAAGCCTGTCGACTTGAACCCAGGATCACAAAAAGGTGTAGCGTCCTTGACATAGCCATTATGAACCCCTTGAGAGAGATATCCCGAACCCAGGATCTCAGCAGTGCTGTGCACAGCAGCTCCGACACGGCCAATATAAACCCAGCTGACCTCCCTTATAAAGTAAATATTTTTGTTGCAATCACGAAAGCATCGGATAATTTGATTAGCACACCATTACAACTACGTACATATACTTTGCAATCCGCAGTGGCTAAGGAGATGATAACTACCTCGCCTGCTTTGCAGGAGGTCGTGGGTTCGATCCCAAGCCAACACAATGCCCGCTGTATATGTGGAGTTTGCGTGTCTCTCTTCCCTGCGGTCGTGTGGATTTTTCTCCGGGTTTTCCCTCCGCATTTAGAAGCGTGCATCTAGAGTATTTGGCAGCCGTCAATTTCCACGCGACGATAAGCCACTTCGTTGGGCTGTCATTGCGAAAGCCAGGCCACTTCTGGAAAAGAGCTACGTAGCTCGGTGAGCCTTACCTGGTAAAATAAATAAAAATAAAACATTTTTTAATATATTCTTGGTTCTTTCGGTAAAGTCACCGCGTAGAAGGGAAACAATAAAATAATAAAAATATAAAACAATTAAATTCTCACGACGTTTCGACTGCAACACAAGCAATCATCATCAGGTGCGAAAACCACGACGCCTGATGAAGACCGCTTTTATGGTTTATTTAATCCATTAATTATTTATTTCATTTTTTATTTCCTATCTGCGTGACTTTACCGAAAGAACCAAGAATATAAATCCCTGCAGTCACGAAAGCTTTAAATCAAAATTTTTTTTTTAAATATAGTTTAGTTATTTTAGCGGAGAGGATGGCGGGATTTGAACCGTCAGACCTGCTGCTTGGCGGGAAAATGCTCTTACATTTGGGCCATGCTTCTGGTTATAGAAGATTCCGGTGGAGAGAGGGGGGTGGGAGGGAGGGGGGAGAGGGGGGGGGAGAGGGGGGGTGAGGAGGGGGGGGGCGGTCACCCACCCAACTTGAGGTCGTGGATGTTGGCGGCAAACACGTTGACTCCTTCCAGGTACCTCTCCTGCGAGAGACAGACGGCGCACCGCCCCGCTCACCGCCGCACGTCAATGCCACGGACCGTCGCGATGAAACGCCTCCGATTGGCACGGTTGGCTACGCGCAATGTGCGCGCGGGCGCATACATCGCGCTAAGAGGGGATCGGAGGGAAGGGCAACTCGCGGCTTCACGCGGGATCGAGAAACATTTTGCGCGAAACGTAAAATCGCCGTCAAGCAATGCAGTCGGCTCGTGTGGATTGTGTTTAGGCTGACCGGAGGCGCAACTGCAACATTAAGATACAGAAACGCGAAGAAGAAATTTAAACTCAACACGGCTCTCAACGGTTGTCTGTTCATGCCCCAGAACACCAGAAATGTCATTGTGTCAAGCTGATGGAATTACATAGAGACCCACAGACTCACACGGATAACCACAGACTCATACGGATAACCACAGACTCACACGGATAACCACAGACTCACACGGATAGCCACAGACTCACACGGAGACTCATAGACTCACACGGATAGCCACAGACTCACACGGAGACCAATATACTCACAGACTCACACTGAGACCCACAGACTCACACGGAGACCCACAAACTCACACGGAGACCCATAGACTCACACGGATAGCCACAGACTCACACGGAGACCAATAGACTCACAGATTCACACTGAGACCCACAGACTCACACGGAGACCCACAGACTCACATGGAAACCCATAGACTCACACGGATAGCCACAGATTAACACGGAGACCAATAGACTCACAGACTCACACGGAGACCCATAAACTCACAAGGATAGCCACAGACTCACACTGAGACCCACACTCACACTGACACCCATAAACTCACACGGATAGCCAGAGACTCATACAGAGACCCACAGACTCACACAGAGACCCACAGACTCACACAGAGACCCACAGACTCACACAGAGACCCACAGACTCACACGGAGACCAACAGACCCATAGACTCACACGGAGACCCACAGACTTACACTGAGACCCACAGACACACGGATAGCCAGACTCATACAGAGACCCATAGACTCACACGCAGACTCACAGACTCACACAAACCCACAGACTCACACGGAGACCAATAGACTCACAGACTCACACAGAAACCCACAGACTCACACGGAGACCAATAGACCCACAGACTCGCACAGAGACCCACAGACTCACACGGAGACCAATAAACTCACATACTCACACAGAAACCCACAGACTCACACGGAGACCAATAGACTCAGACTCACACAGAGACCCACAAGACTCACACGGAGACCAATAGACCCACAGACTCACACAGAGACCCATAGACTCACACGGAGACCAATAGACTCAGACTCACACAGAGACCCATAGACTCACACGTAGACCAATAGACTCAGACTCACACAGAGACCCACAGGCTCACACGGAGACCAATAGACTCACACAGACCCCCACAGACTCTCAAGGAGATCCGCAGACTCGGACCTGCACATGAGCCAATTCCATCGCTCCATCTCCCCAGCGGACGACTCTGCCCGGTGCGTTCTTTCCTTAAGACTGCCGCTCCATCGTTAGTCTCGACCGCTAGCCACCATCCCTTGCCATGCTTCACCACGGTGGGTCAGTGAGGGTTGACAAAGGCGGAGGAGATACCCAGGACAGGTTGCAATACAATCTTCCCCTGATGTTAGCCACGGCCGGGAATCAAACTCAGATGTCTGGGCTAGTAACCTCGTGGCACTAAACACCGCGTCCACAGCTTCTCACACGCACAGGGACGCACGCAGACATTTGACCATAATGAATATAAGATGATGATGATGATCATACTGCGATTGGCACTGCTGCTGCTGCTGCTGATGCCACGACTGGTTTTTGCTGATGAAGCTTTTGCCACTACTGATGATGATGATGCTGATGTGGATGCTGAGGAGGCTGGCTGAGTTGAACCCTAATTGGGAATCGAACTCACGCTCTTCTCACACTTCGGGGGCGGTGGAATTGACTCGTACTCACAAGCTGTGGGGGTCCAAACAAGCTGCACTCGGGAATGTTGATGTCTTTCATGGTAAGAATCATTCCTGCAAAACAAACACGCAGCAAAAACACGTGATAACCAGCTCCAGGGGACCGGGTCTCAGGGTCTTGAGACTCGGCTCCAGGAGACCGGGTCTCAGAGTCTTGAGACTCTGCTCCAGGAGACCGGGTCTCAGGGTCTTGAGACTCGGATCCAGGAGACCGGGTCTCAGGGTCTTGAGACTCTTGGCTCCAGGAGACCGGGTCTCAGGGTCTTGAGACTCGGCTCGAGGAGACCGAGTCTCAGGGTCTTGAGACTCGGCTCCAGGAGACCGGGTCTCAGGGTCTTGAGACTCGGCTCGAGGAGACCGGGTCTCAGTGTCTTGAGACTCTGCTCCAGGAGACCGGGTCTCAGTGTCTTGAGACTCTGCTCCAGGAGACCGGGTCTCAGGGTCTTGAGACTCGGCTCCAGGAGACCGGGTCTCAGGGTCTTGAGACTCTGCTCCAGGAGACCGGGTCTCAGGGTCTTGAGACACGGCTCCAGGAGACCGGGTCTCAGGGTCTTGAGACTCGGCTCCAGGAGACCGGCTCTCAGGGTCTTGAGACTCGGCACCAGGAGACCGGGTCTCAGTGTCTTGAGACTCTGCTCCAGGAGACCGGGTCTCAGCGTCTTGAGACTCGGCTCCAGGAGACCGGGTCTCAGGGTCTTGAGACTCGGCTCCAGGAGACCGGGTCTCAGGGTCTTGAGACTCGGCTCCAGGAGACCGGGTCTCAGGGTCTTGAGACTCGGCTCCAGGAGACCGGGTCTCAGGGTCTTGAGACTCGGCTCCAGGAGACCGGGTCTCAGGGTCTTGAGACTTGGCTACAGCAGCACTGGGTTGAAGATGACATATTTACCAGAAAGTCCTCCCACGTTGTTCCAGCTCATCCTCGTGAAGAAAATCTTGTCAAGCCGAGACATTTTGAGCCTAAACATGGGATGGAGAAATCATAAGACACACACAAAAGGACAAAAATCCCCCGCATAGCCTTAACAAAATGCTGGGGCAAGTTCTTTGAGCGAGCATCTATGAAGGCCGACACGGTACACGAGGGGGTGGGTGGCCAGCTCCACTCCCGGCCGACTTTGTCTCTCCAGTGGCGATGTTTACTACACACCGCACCAGGTACTAATTTGAGTCCGAGTCGACCTAGGAGAGGCCCAGGGACCGGTTCAGATAATCGTCACCGGTGTTGGCCGTGAGCGGGAATCCAACTCGGGTTGCCGGGTTCGCAGAGTAGCGCTAAACGCTACTTCACCACCGCCAGCACACAACCGCGTAGACAATATACAGCGTGCTTCAAAAGTGTTTGCAACGCTTCTGAGAATTTGCAACAATAAGCACGAGAAACCCACTGGCTGCCTCTGCGCTCTGGAGAAGATCCCAGGCCACGCGTTGACAACGTTGGTGAACAAGTGGGAGACTATATTCTTAGTTTTTTCGGTAAAGTCACGTTGAAGAGAAACAACAAAATAACAAAATATATATAAAACAATAAAAAATTCTCACGACGTTTCGACCATAACTCAAACGGTCATCATCAGGTGTGTCGGTTTGCATAAATTTATTTTGAAAACGGCATATTTATTTATTTATATATATAAAAATAACGTTTGCGTCACGCGCAACGATGGCAGTTTGCCAGGACTAGTCCATCTATTTTTTGAAAAGAGGAGGGGGGAGACGAAATTTGTTTTTATGTATGCTGTCTGAAAGGCACTGTAAGCGTGAACAATCAATCAAGAACTGAAATGATTTATCAAATCTTTCCAATGATTGTTTCTCTTCAACGTGACTTTACCGAAAAAACTAAGAATATGAATTACTGCAGTCACGAAAGCTTTAAATCAAAATTTAAGTGGGAGACTCTTAAGACTTTCTAAAGCTATTAACATTACATTTGTTATCGTGTTACAGCGTACTGCTGCTACATTGGCATTGTAGCTGCATTGGCATTGTTGCTGCTACATTGGTATTGTTGTTACATTGTTGCTACATTGGCATTGTTGCTTCTACATTGGCATTGTTGCTGCTGCATTGGCATTTCTGCTGCTTTGGCATTGCTGCTACATTGGCATTGTTGCTACATTGGCATTGTTGTTACATTGGCATTGTTGCTGCATTGGCATTGTTGCTACATTGTTGCTACATTGGCATTGTTGCTGCATTGGCATTGCTGCTGCATTGGCATTGTTGCTACATTGGCATTGCTGCTGCATTGGCATTTCTGCTGCATTGGCATTGCTGCTACATTGGCATTGTTGCTACATTGGCATTGTTGTTACATTGGCATCGTTGCTGCATTGGCATTGTTGCTACATTGTTGCTACATTGGCATTGTTGCTGCATTGGCATTGTTGCTGCATTGACATTGTTGCTGCTACATTGGCATTGTTGCTGCTGCATTGGCATTTCTGCTGCATTGGCATTGCTGCTACATTGGCATTGTTGTTGTATTGGCATTGTTGTTCCATTGGCATTGTTGTTGTATTGGCATTATTGCTGCTACATTGGCATTGCTGCTACATTGACATTGTTGCTACATTGGCATTGTTGTTGTATTGGCATTGTTGCTGCATTGGCATTGTTGCTGTTGTTGCTGCATTGACATTGTTGCTGCATTGACATTGCTGCTGCATTGACATTGTTGCTGTTGTTACTACATTGACATTGTTGCTACATTGGCTTTGTTGCTACATTGGCATTGTTGCTGCATTGGCATTGCTGCTACATTGGCATTGTTGCTACATTGGCATTGCTGCTACATTGGCACTCGTACACCGCCCGTGCTCCTGGTGCTGTTGATACATTTGGGCTACGCCCATCCCCAAACTTTATAAACAGTTTGCCTTTAGAGGCCGACTCCTTCGCCTGATGACGACTGCTTGTGTTGCGATCGAAACGTCGTGACTCGTTTTATTGTATTTCTAACCACGTGACTTTACCGACAGAACCAAAGAGTGTGGATTCCCGCAGCCACGAAAGCTTCAAATCAACATGACAGCGTAGTATTACCCGTTTATTTTCCCATTACAAACGCTGGTCCCATACAAGTGTGAAAAAACAACATGCCAGCACCCTGTATATGGAAGGGGGACACTTACTTGTGCTCCATCATCACTCTCTGGACCCCTTCTCCGCAGTTGAAGAGATATCTACGTGACACAGAGAGAACAACAAACGCACGCATCAGGGGCAAGCGGGACGCCGTAATGGTAACGGGGCGGCTGGTCGGCTCCGAGGTGACGTCTCTCAGAGCCAGCACGGGATGAGAACCCTGGGGTCGAATCGGGGTTTCTGCGACGACTTGCGCGCGGCGGCTTGGTGGTCTCAGCCCCGGTCATCGACGACCGCTCAGCAACAAAAAAAAACACCGCCGCTGAAACGTTCAGAACGGTTCTGCCCTTTCATTTGGAATTATTAAAATGTTGCTTAGAGGCGGGAACGTTCCTTCCCCGTAACTCCGCGTGGACCAGAGCGCCACCTCACAGGGGGTCTCAAGCGGGAGCTCTGCGACATCCGGTTCTGGGAGCCGTTGTCCAACACGGAGGGTGTCGCCGCGCTAACATCCCAAATGGTTTATTGTACAGTGAAACACCTTGCATTGCGAGCAGAATTCGCTCCGGAAACGTGCTCGTAATACAAAGCACCCGTATATCAAAAGCGAATTTCCTGGAAACTTAAGGTGATTCGTTCCATAACCCAAAAAATATTCACAAAAAAATTATTAATGGAAAATACCGTTTTATATTTTTATTATTTTTATTTAATATAAAGTAATCAAATTTATTCATTACATTTAATCGTGGCTGAGAGACACGAGAGAGAGGAGGATGGTTATTGTATAGGACAACTTTCACTTGCAGTACAGTTACTAAAGAACAGTCACTACACTTGGACACAACACTATAGTACTATAGTAAATAGTATACACGTAGTCACAACACTATAGTAAACAGCATACACGTGGTCACAACACTATAGTACTATAGTAAACAGTATACACGTGGTCACAACACTATAGTACTGTAGTAAACAGTATACACGTGGTCACAACACTATAGTACTATAGTAAACAGTATACACGTGGTCACAACACTACAGTACTGTAGTAAACAGTATACACGTGATCACAACACTATAGTACTATAGTAAACAGTATACACGTGGTCACAACACTATAGAACTGTAGTAAACAGTATACACGTGGTCACAACACTATACTGTAGTAAACACTATACACGTGGTTACAACACTATAGTACTATAGTAAACAGTGTACACGTGGTTACAACACTCTAGTACTGTAGTAAACAGTATACACGTGGTCACAACACTATAGTACTGTAGTAAACAGTATACACGTGGTCACAACACTATAGTACTATAGTAAACAGTATACACATGGTCACAAAACTATAGTACTGTAGTAAACAGTATACACGTGGTCACAACACTATACTGTAGTAAACAGTATACACGTGGTCACAACACTATACTGTAGTAAACAGTATACACGTGGTCACAACACTATAGTACTGTAGTAAACAGTACACACGTGGTCACAACACCATAGTACTGTGGTAAACAGTATACACGTGGTCACAACACTATAGTACTATAGTAAACAGTATACACATGGTCACAAAACTATAGTACTGTAGTAAACAGTATACACGTGGTCACAACACTATAGTACTGTAGTAAACAGTATACACGTGGTCACAACACTATACTGTAGTAAACAGTATACACGTGGTCACAACACTATAGTACTGTAGTAAACAGTACACACGTGGTCACAACACCATAGTACTGTGGTAAACAGTATACACGTGGTCACAACACTATAGTACTATAGTAAACAGTATACACGTGGTCACAACACTATAGTACTGTAGTAAACAGTATACGCTCGCACGGATGTTGACTATAAGAGTGAGACACGCCGACCGAGACCGAGCATGGGAGTCGATTACCCACAATCCCGCAGCGAGAGAGAGAGAAGAACCATTGGCTCAGTTGTGATCACGTGACGCTCGGCAGACAAAGCGTTATACTGCACACGTACTGCTCGTATTGCAAGACATCGCTCGTTTATAAAAATTAATATTTATTTAAGAAAATTACTCGTCTTGCAAAACACTCGCAGACCAAGTTACTCGCAATCCAAGGTTTCACTGTTATTTCTTTGTGTGGGCATCTGCATTGGACGATGAAACAAAACGAATCTAAACTGTATTCTTGGTTCTTTCGGTAAAGTCACGTAGAAGGGAAACAATAAAATAATGTGGTTTTCACACCTGATGATGATTGCTTGTGTTGCGGTCGAAACGACGTGAGAATTTTATTGTTTTAGATTTTTTATTATTTTATTCCTTCCCTTCTACGTGGTGGTGACTTTACCGAAAGAACCAAGAATATGAATCCCTGCAGTCACGAAAGCTTTAAATAAAAATTCAATCTAAACTGTTTTTGTTTTCTTTATTTTACCCGGTAAGGCCCACTGACCTACATGGCCACAGACAATTGCTCATCACTTGGAAATTGACACCAGCCACATACTCTCGATGTATGCCAACTCTAATTGTGGAGGGGAAAAGCAGAGGACGCAGAAAAAAAATGTCATACACCCATTGTGAGAGAGGCATGCAAACTCCAAATATAGAGATGTTAGGGTCGGGGTGAAACCCACGACCTCCTACATACCAGGCGAGGGTGATAACATCTCCTAGCCACCGTGGCATCTACCATCTATTAACGATAACTATATATAAACTTTATTTTTGTATTTTGCCAGGTCAGGCCACGGAGCGATGTAGCTCTTTTTCAGAAGCGAGCTGGACCACAAATGATAGCTCGACTAAGTGGAATTAGCACGTGGAAATTTCTGGTATCCACGTTTTCAAACGTGGAGAAAAATCCACGCGACTACGGGGAGGGAGAGAGACACGCAAACTCTAGATATACAGCAGGCGTCAGGGTCGGGGTCGAACCCACGACCTCCTGTATACCAGGCGAGGTAGTAAACATCTCATAACCACCGTAATGATGATGAGAGAGAGACACGCAGACTCCAAATATACAGCAGGCGTCAGGGTCGGGATCGAACCCACGACCTCCTGCACACCAGGCGAGGTAGTTAACATCTCATAGCCAGCGTGGCCCAATGAAGTCACTGGGCAGAGGGTAGATGGGGGCAGGGTTATGGGGCAGGGTTATGGGGGCAGGGTTATGGGGGCAGGGTTATGGGGGCAGGGTATATGGGGGCAGGGTTATGGGGCAGGGTTATGGGGCAGGGTTATGGGGCAGGGTTATGGGGCAGGGTTATGGGGGCAGGGTTATGGGGGCAGGGTTATGTGGCAGGGTAGATGGGGGCAGGGTTATGGGGCAGGGTTATGGGGGCAGGGTTATGGGGGCAGGGTTATGGGGGCAGGGTTATGGGGCAGGGTTATGGGGCAGGGTTATGGGGGCAGGGTTATGGGGGCAGGGTTATGGGGCAGGGTAGATGGGTGCAGGGTTATGGGGCAGGGTTATGGGGGCAGGGTTATGGGCCAGGGTTATGGGGCAGGGTTATGGGGGCAGGGTTATGGGGCAGGGTTATGGGGCAGGGTTATGGGGCAGGGTTATGGGGCAGGGTAGATGGGGGCAGGGTTATGGGGGCAGGGTTATGGGGGCAGGGTTATGGGGGCAGGGTAGATGGGGGCAGAGTTATGGGGGCAGGGTTATGGGGCAGGGTAGATGGGGGCAGGGTTATGGGGCAGGGTAGATGGGGGCAGGGTTATGGGGCAGGGTTATGGGGCAGGGTTATGGGGGCAGGGTTATGGGGGCAGGGTTATGGGGCAGGGTAGATGGGGGCAGGGTTATGGGGCAGGGTTATGGGGGCAGGGTTATGGGGGCAGGGTTATGGGGCAGGGTTATGGGGGCAGGGTTATGGGGGCAGGGTTATGGGGCAGGGTAGATGGGGGCAGGGTTATGGGGCAGGGTTATGGGGGCAGGGTTATGGGCCAGGGTTATGGGGCAGGGTTATGGGGGCAGGGTTATGGGGCAGGGTTATGGGGCAGGGTTATGGGGCAGGGTAGATGGGGGCAGGGTTATGGGGGCAGGGTTATGGGGGCAGGGTAGATGGGGGCAGAGTTATGGGGGCAGGGTCATGGGGCAGGGTAGATGGGGGCAGGGTTATGGGGGCAGGGTAGATGGGGGCAGGGTTATGGGGCAGGGTTATGGGGGCAGGGTTATGGGGGCAGGGTTATGGGGCAGGGTAGATGGGGGCAGGGTTATGGGGCAGGGTTATGGGGGCAGGGTTATGGGGGCAGGGTTATGGGGGCAGGGTTATGGGGCAGGGTTATGGGGCAGGGTTATGGGGGCAGGGTTATGGGGGCAGGGTTATGGGGCAGGGTTATGGGGCAGGGTTATGGGGGCAGGGTTATGGGGGCAGGGTTATGGGGGCAGGGTTATGGGGGCAGGGTTATGGGGCAGGGTTATGGGGCAGGGGAGTGGTTGGTGTCACCTGTTGAAATCGGAGAACAGGAAGAGAGCTGGTCCAGACCCCCTCTGCCCAGAGTTCACCACCTGGGCGGAGAGATTGATAAGCGATTAAGTTAGAATCAGAACATTCATTTATACAGATGAGCTATAAAGCTCATTTGTTTTAACGATGTCCAGTAGAGGCAGGTCAGAACGTTACAACAACGCATAGAAAAACACGTTAAGAGTGCAAAGTATAGGAAATGCAAATAAATGACTTGATAAAATATACAAACAAATGTGTTTTTTTTTTATCTTACCAGGTAAAGCCCACTGAGCTATTAGATTATCTTTTAATAAAAGCGACCTGGCCACAAACGATAGCTCAACGCAGTGGCTCATCGCGTGGAAATTTAAGGCAGCAAAATAGTCCAAAACAATCTAAACGCTGCTGATTTTCTAAACATGGAGGGGGAAAAACCCAAGGACTCGGAGAGAAAAAAAAATCGACACGACCGTGGTGGTGTGGGAACTGTGACTCTGTACTTGGGGAACGATGGTGGTGAGGATGGGGTCGAGGAGAGGAAGCCTGTTACATTCTTGGTTCTATTAAAGAATTAAAGCTTTCGTGACTGCATAAAATAACTCATTGGTTTTTTTCCGGTAAAGTCACGTATGTAGGAATACAATAGAATTATATTAAAATAAATCAATGACGACGTGACTTTACCGAAGGGGGCGTGGCCGGGGGCGGAGCCAGGCCACGCTGAGAGTAAAAGAGGGGCCCCGGGAGGGAACCTCGGGGCTGTCGTGTGGAGTGGGGTCCCCGTCGCGTCGCTGCCCGGAGTCTTCACCATCGTCTCCATCTTCACCATCTCGGCGTCGTCAGCCAGACAGTCTACCGGCTGTCCTGTTACTGTCAGGTCGTGTTAATAAACCAGAGTGCCTCCTACTATTAGTGTCTCCGAGTCAGTCACGACACATTTATCACCCATCTGGCATGTCTCTAAAACCATCTCCACGACTCCCAGACATCTTCTCTCCAGCATCTCCAATATAGTACCCCCTCTCACTCACCTCGCAGTGGCTGGAGATGTTAACTACCTCGTCTGGCATACAGCAGGTCATGGGTCCGCTCCCATCCCAGACGCCTGCTGTGTATTTGGAGTTTGCGTGTCTCTCTCATCATCACGGTGGCTAGGAGATGTTGACTACCTCGCCCGGTATGCAAGAGGTCGTGGGTTCCATCCCGACCCTGACGCCTGCTGCTGCTGCTGTATATTTGGAGTTTGCGTGTCTCTCTCTCTCATCATCATCGTGGCTAGGAGATGTTAACTACCTCGCCTGGTATACAGGAAGTCGTGGGTTCGATCCCGACCCTGACGCCTGCTGCTGTAGATTTGGAGTTTGCGTGTCTCTCTCTCTCATCATCATCACGGTGGCTAGGAATGTTAACTACCTCGCTTGGTATACAGGAGGGCGTGGGTTCCATCCCGACCCTGACGCCTGCTGCTGCTGTAGATTTGGAGTTTGCGTGTCTCTCATCATCATCACGGTGGCTAGGAGATGTTAACTACCTCGCCTGGTATACAGGAGGTCGTGGGTTCCATCCCGACCCTGACGCCTGCTGCTGCTGTAGATTTGGAGTTTGCGAGTCTCTCTCTCTCTCCCTTCCCGAGGTCGCGTGGATTTTTCTCAGGGTCCTCCGGTTTCCCCCCCCCCCCACCCACGTTTATAATGAACATCACGCGTTGAGAGCACTGTAATTGGCTCCCATCAATTTCCACGCAGATAAGCCACATCGTTGCGCCATCATTCTCGATAGCCAGGTCACTATTCATTCTCGATAGCCAGGTCACTATTCTCACGACGTTTCGGCCACAACACAAGCGGCCTTCATCAGGTGAAGGGACGAGACTGTCTGGTAGGACAGCGCTGGAGTACTCCTGTCCTACCAGACAGTCTCGTCCCTTCACCTGATGAAGGCCGCTTGTGTTGTGGCCGAAACGTCGTGAGAATATTATTGTGTTATTTTATTTTATCAATTTATTATTTTATTCTCATTCTACGTGGTGACTTTACCGAAAGAACCAAAGAAGATGAATCATTGCAGTCACGAAAGCTTTAAATCGAAATTTAACTGTTGAGTTATTTTAGTCATCAACCGTTAATTTCTCTTCCCGTGCCACATCCATCACCCATCATCATTCTCCATCGCTCACCGTGAAAATTCACAAGCCTTGACAACGATAGTCCCCACGAGAGGAACCAATCCCGCGTGGTCACCACGACGTCTACAGGCGGTGGCCGGGGTATCAATGGGCAATGGTCACGACGCAGTCCCTCGAAAGAGACCCCCCCCCCCACCAACCCCCCTTGCATGCGGCTCACCAGGTTGGCGACCCCCTTTGTCCTCGGAGCAGGGGGGACCAGGGGGAGCAGGGGGGACCAGAGGGAGCAGGGGGAGCAGGGGGACCAGGGGGGACCAGCGGGAGCAGGGGGGGACCAGGGGGAGCAGGGGGGACCAGGGGGAGCAGGGGGGGGGACCAGGGGGATCAGGGGGGACCAGCGGGAGCAGGGGAGACCAGGGGGAGCAGCGGGACCAGAGGGATCAGGGAGAGCAAGGGGAGCAGGGGGACCAGGAGGACCAGGGGGAGCAGGGGGGGACCAGGGGGGCCAGCGGGAGCGGGGGGACCAGCGGGAGCAGGGGGGGACCAGGGGGACCAGGGGGATCAGGGGGGACCAGGGGGAACCAGGGGGAGTGGGGGGACCAGCGGGGGCAGGGGGGGACCAGGGGGAGCAGGGGGGACCAGGGGGACCAGGGGGATCAGGGGGGACCAAGAGAACCCCCCCCAGGACCGTGCACCACCACCACCACCACTCGCCTGCAGGAAGACCCAGGAGGGGGTGTGCGTGAGGGCGTACACAGCGCCGGCTGTGCGCCTCTTGTCTCTGCTCTTCAGATGCTTCAGGGTCGGCTGGGGCCCTTGAGTCCAAGCGGGGCCCGCGTTCATCTCGGCGGCGGCGGCCCTCGGAAATTTATTCGCGGGGCGAGACGACGCCCACGACGCCGCAGCGCTTCGAGGCTGCGCGTCTCGCCGCGTCCCGCTGCTCAATCGCCGCAGACTTTTCAGGCAACGCAGGCTCCTAACGGCCCGACCCGAGGCCCCGAGCGCTCTGGCGGCAACGAGCGGAGAATTCATCAAAATCTGTGCCGCCGCCGAGCTCAGCGTGGCGGCATTGCGTGGCTTCCAGACAGTTAAAGTTATTATTAGCGAACTGTGTTTTGTGAAGGTTGACAGGGGGGGGAGGAGGTAAAGTGCACGTTGTGTGACACACAGACACACACACACGCGCACGTGTCGAACAGCTGATTCCGGCTGAGGTGCCCAAGGGTCGCGCTTCGCCATTGGTCGGCTCGGCGAGACGTCGGGGTGACGTCGCGCGTCCGTGGAACGCGTCCGGGCGGGAGGGCGAAGTCGACTTCCCCGCCGCCATATTGGGTGGGGGTGTGTGGGTGTGGGTGTGTGGGTGTGGGTGTGTAGGTGTGGGTGTGTGGGTGTGGGTGTGTGGGTGTGGGTGTGTGGGTGTGTAGGTGTGGGTGTGTAGGTGTGGGTGTGTAGGTGTGGGTGTGTAGGTGTGGGTGTGTAGGTGTGGGTGTGTAGGTGTGGGTGTGTAGGTGTGGGTGTGTAGGTGTGGGTGTGTAGGTGTGGGTGTGTAGGTGTGGGTGTGTAGGTGTGGGTGTGTAGGTGTGGGTGTGTAGGTGTGGGTGTGTAGGTGTGGGTGTGTAGGTGTGGGTGTGTAGGTGTGGGTGTGTAGGTGTGGGTGTGTAGGTGTGGGTGTGTAGGTGTGGGTGTGTAGGTGTGGGTGTGTAGGTGTGGGTGTGTAGGTGTGGGTGTGTAGGTGTGGGTGTGTAGGTGTGGGTGTGTAGGTGTGGGTGTGTAGGTGTGGGTGTGTAGGTGTGGGTGTGTAGGTGTGGGTGTGTAGGTGTGGGTGTGTAGGTGTGGGTGTGTAGGTGTGGGTGTGTAGGTGTGGGTGTGTAGGTGTGGGTGTGTAGGTGTGGGTGTGTAGGTGTGGGTGTGTAGGTGTGGGTGTGTAGGTGTGGGTGTGTAGGTGTGGGTGTGTAGGTGTGGGTGTGTAGGTGTGGGTGTGTAGGTGTGGGTGTGTAGGTGTGGGTGTGTAGGTGTGGGTGTGTAGGTGTGGGTGTGTAGGTGTGGGTGTGTAGGTGTGGGTGTGTAGGTGTGGGTGTGTAGGTGTGGGTGTGTAGGTGTGGGTGTGTAGGTGTGGGTGTGTAGGTGTGGGTGTGTAGGTGTGGGTGTGTAGGTGTGGGTGTGTAGGTGTGGGTGTGTAGGTGTGGGTGTGTAGGTGTGGGTGTGTAGGTGTGGGTGTGTAGGTGTGGGTGTGTAGGTGTGGGTGTGTAGGTGTGGGTGTGTAGGTGTGGGTGTGTAGGTGTGGGTGTGTAGGTGTGGGTGTGTAGGTGTGGGTGTGTAGGTGTGGGTGTGTAGGTGTGGGTGTGTAGGTGTGGGTGTGTAGGTGTGGGTGTGTAGGTGTGGGTGTGTAGGTGTGGGTGTGTAGGTGTGGGTGTGTAGGTGTGGGTGTGTAGGTGTGGGTGTGTAGGTGTGGGTGTGTAGGTGTGGGTGTGTAGGTGTGGGTGTGTAGGTGTGGGTGTGTAGGTGTGGGTGTGTAGGTGTGGGTGTGTAGGTGTGTGTCCGGCAAAACAACCCCCTACCTCCTCGCGGTGCCGGACGGGCAACTCTGTCGTGGACAGCGCTGTGGGGGGAGATCCAATTTTGATTGGCTCCTCCCCTCATGGCATATGTGTCCACCACAGGGGCTAAACGGGGGCTCTGGACGGGTGCGAGGGGCTGGTAACCCCTCCACCTTCAATTAATTACCACGAAACTACGAATTAAACTGAAATATGTAACAACTAAGCTTGTGCCGGAGGCCCCGGGGGGCCAGGCGTCTATGACGTCTCCTGGCCAAACCCCAATTGGCGGAGCCAGGAGATTGAATACCTACCCTCGGGGCTACTCCAGAAACAACGAAAAGCCACTACGGTTGGCCACGTGGAATGTTCGAACGCTCACTGCAGAGGAGAGGCTGCCACTCCTCTGTCGGGAGCTGGACCGGTACCGCCTGGATCTATGCGGCATTCAGGAGGTCCGGTGGACCGGCTCTGGCTCCTGCCACCATGAGGGGTGGACAGTCCTCTACTCGGGGCAGCAGACCGCCAAACAACAGGGTGTGGGTCTTCTTTTGAACAAAAGAATGAAGGGGGCGTGGGAGCGTGGCGGTGAGGTGTGGGAAGCTGTAAGCCCCAGGCTACTTTGGGCTCGCCTTCCCATCAACCGGAGGCGAGGAATGGTGGTCGTGGTTACTTATGCCCCCACCGAAGATGAACATCCGTGGAGGGATGCAGGCAAAGCCGATGAGTCAGATGCCTTCTATGACCTCCTGTCACAGGTGCTGGCTAAAGTGGCCCCTCGGGATAGAGTCATCATGTTGGGTGACTTCAATGCCCGAGTTGGTCATGATACTGGCACCTGGTCTGGAGTGATTGGAGGGCATGGGCCAGATCAGCTCAATAACAACGGTAGGAGGCTGCTAGATTTTTGTGCAGCCCATGGGCTTGTAATTACCAACACGCTGTTCCGGCATCGGCGCATCCACACAACATCATGGATGCATGCCGGGTCCAAGCAAGAACATCTGCTGGACTACATAGTGACGGACCAGCGAATGCGAGCCCATGTCCTTGACACCAGGACCTACCGTGGAGCTGATCTGCCCTCTGACCATCGACTAGTCATCTGTAAGATGCGCCGGCCATTCTTCCACTGCGGTGGTGGGTGTACACCCAGGACCCCATTCCAACCTAAAGTGGCCTGGTCTCAGTTATCTGATGAAAGTTGCAAGCGAGAATTTCATCATCGCTTGCGGCTGGGATTGGTATCGTCCCCGACTCCTCCTGATGTCGAGGGTAAATGGGCGAGGTTTAGGACTGTGACTCATGCAGCTGCAATGGCTGCTTTGGGTACGCGGTCCAGACCTCCCCAGACACCCTGGATGACAGAGGGGTTGTTCGCGATGGTTGAGAAAAAGCGACAGGCCCACTGTCATCGGCTACAGAATCCCACGTCAGAGAATGAGGAGGCTTACCGCAGCCTTCGCTCGGAGGTTCGGAGAGCCGTGAGGCGCTGCAAGGATGGGTGGTGGTCGCGGGTTGCTGAGGAGATGGAGTCTGCCTCAGTGGCCCGTGATCACAAATCTCTATTTAACTCCATCAAAAAAGTAACCTGCAGCGCCACACCTATTACCATCGTTAGGGGAAAAAACGGTGATCCAATTTCCGACCCCCAGGAACAGGTTCGCAGATTTGCTGAGCATTTCTGTGAGGTCCTGGGGGAGGGAAAATCCCTCAGCCAGGAAAACATCGTGGCACAAAGTGAGGATGACCCTGCTGAGGCTGCGGTGCCTCAAATATTGGATGAAGTCACCCCCTGTGAGTGGCTGGCTGAGGTGCCATCTGCTGAGGAAGTATTGAAGGCGATACGGAGTCTGAGACCAGGAAAGGCAGCGGGCAGAGATGATCTCCCAAGCGAAATGCTGAGGGAGGGTGGCGTTTGTGCACAGACTGCCCTATATGACATCATAACAACAGTCTGGACCACTGGACGGGTTCCACAGGATTGGAAGGATGCCCTGGTGGTCCCCCTTTTTAAGAAGGGGGACCGCACAGACTGTAACAACTACAGGGGCATCTCACTCCTCAGTGTGCCGGGAAAGGTCCTGGCAAGGATTATTCAGCATCGCCTTGCCAGGCACGCTGAGGAGAGGCTTGCGGAGCCCCAATGTGGTTTCAGGAAAGGGCGGTCCTGCACAGATGCCATATTTTCTGTCCGTCTGCTACAGCAGAGGTGTAGGGAATTCCAACAAGACCTACATCTCTGCTTTATTGACCTGGTCAAGGCCTATGATACCATCAGTAGGCCTGGGCTCTGGGTCGTTCTTCGTGCTTTTGGAGTACCTGACCCTCTGCTCACGATCATTAAGGACCTTCATGATGGTGAGCGGGCCCGGGTAAAACTACGTGGCCGGGAGTCAGAGCCATTCCCTGTACACCTTGGGGTGCGACAGGGATGTCCTCTGGCTCCCACATTATTTAACATCTATTTTGACCACGTAGTTCGTGAAGCCTTCAATAGCTGTACCGGGGGAATCTCCATATGGTACAGATATAATGGGAGGCTAATCGATGCCCGGGTGCGGTCAAGGGATGGCTCCCTATTGCTCAACCACGTTATGTATGCTGATGACTTGGTAATAGCTGCTCAGTCAGAGGAGGAGTTGAAGACGCTGCTGCTGAGACTGGAGCGTGCCACTAAGAGGTGGGGCCTTACCATCAGCCCCACCAAAACTAAGCACCTGCCTGGGTATTTTGTACCATCGGACACTCCACCCCCACAACTCCCAATCGGTGATGGGGCAGTTGTGGAGAGAGTGGAGAGTTTCCCATACCTGGGCAGTGTGCTTATGACTGGCTCCAGTTTAACAGCAGAGGTCTCACTCCGAATCAGTCGAGCGGCAATATCTTTTCATCGGTTGCGTAACGCTGTGTGGAAGCTACCTGGTCTGTCGCTCCGCACTAAACTTCAGGTCTTCTCAGCCACGGTCATTCCCTCCCTTCTCTACGCTTGCGAAACGTGGACCCCCCTAATGGAACATCTTCGCCGGTTAGAAACATTTAGGCTGGCCTGCCTACGATCCATCCTGGGTTTAACCAGACTGGATTGTGTGAGGAGCTCACAAATCCTTGAAAGATCTGGGCAGGGTCCCATCGGTGAGCTCCTCCGGCAGGCAAGGCTGCGATGGCTGGGTCATGTAGCCCGCATGCCCAGCCACCGCATGCCGAAACAGCTTTTGTTTGGCCGGATTGAGGGGGCTAAGCGGGCGCGGCACGGGCTAGAGAAGAGATGGAGTGATGTGGTACAGGAGGACGTGGAGCTGAGTGGACTTGCCGATGACTGGTACCAGCGGTGTCAAGATCGGCCTCTGTGGAGGAGGCTCGTGAAGGATGCTACTGGGCAGTTGGAGGCAGTCGCCCTCCAACAACAACGGAGGGCGGAGGAGCGACGCTCACAACAGCGAGCGGAGCGCCGGGTGGCTAAAGCACAGCAGGTTGGCACAGTAGGGGGCACAGGTGGTGCATCAGCCAGTCATCTCAGTCAGTCGACCCGTGGCACCTGGGTCTGCCCCGTGACCTCCTGCCAGCGGGCGTTCGACACTTCACGTGGCCTCAGGGTGCACATAGCCTGGCACAAGCGTCGTGGTGACGTCACCGCCACTTAGTGGCGAATGGCGGTTGTTGTTGTTGTTGTTGTGTGTAGGTGTGGGTGTGTAGGTGTGGGTGTGTAGGTGTGGGTGTGTAGGTGTGGGTGTGTAGGTGTGGGTGTGTAGGTGTGGGTGTGTAGGTGTGGGTGTGTAGGTGTGGGTGTGTAGGTGTGGGTGTGTAGGTGTGGGTGTGTAGGTGTGGGTGTGTAGGTGTGGGTGTGTAGGTGTGGGTGTGTAGGTGTGGGTGTGTAGGTGTGGGTGTGTAGGTGTGGGTGTGTAGGTGTGGGTGTGTAGGTGTGGGTGTGTAGGTGTGGGTGTGTAGGTGTGGGTGTGTAGGTGTGGGTGTGTAGGTGTGGGTGTGTAGGTGTGGGTGTGTAGGTGTGGGTGTGTAGGTGTGGGTGTGTAGGTGGGTGGAGTGATTGGAGGGCATGGGCCAGATCAGCTCAATAACAACGGTAGGAGGCTGCTAGATTTTTGTGCAGCCCATGGGCTTGTAATTACCAACACGCTGTTCCGGCATCGGCGCATCCACACAACATCATGGATGCATGCCGGGTCCAAGCAAGAACATCTGCTGGACTACATAGTGACGGACCAGCGAATGCGAGCCCATGTCCTTGACACCAGGACCTACCGTGGAGCTGATCTGCCCTCTGACCTTCGACTAGTCATCTGTAAGATGCGCCTGCCATTCTTCCACTCCGGTGGTGGGTGTACACCCAGGACCCCATTCCAACCTAAAGTGGCCTGGTCTCAGTTATCTGATGAAAGTTGCAAGCCAGAATTTCATCATCGCTTGCGGCTGGGGTTGTCATCGTCCCCCACTCCTCCGGATGTCAAGGGTAAATGGGCGAGGTTTAGGACTGTGACTCATGCAGCTGCAATGGCTGCTTTGGGTACGCGGTCCAGACCTCCCCAGAGACCCTGGCTGACAGAGGAGGTGTTCAGGATGGTTGAGAAAAAGCGACAGGCCCACTGTCATCGGCTACAGAATCCCACGTCAGAGAATGAGGAGGCTTATCGCAGCCTTCGCTCGGAGGTTCGGAGAGCCGTGAGGCGCTGCAAGGATGGGTGGTAGTCGCGGGTTGCTGAGGAGATGGAGTCTGCCTCAGTGGCCCGTGATCATAAAACTCTATTTGACTCCATCAAAAAAGTAACCTGCAGCGCCACACCTATTACCATCATTAGGGGAAAAAACGGTGATCCAATCTCCGACCCCCAGGAACTGGTTCGCAGATTTGCTGAGCATTTCTGTGAGGTCCTGGGGGAGGGAAAATCCCTCAGCCAGGAAAACATCGTGGCAAAAAGTGAGGCTGACCCTGTTGAGGCTGCGGTGCCTCAAATATTGGAAGAAGTCACCCCCTGTGAGTGGCTGGCTGAGGTGCCATCTGCTGAGGAGGTATTGAAGGCGATCAAGAGTCTGAGATCAGGAAAGGCAGCGGGCAGAGATGATCTCCCATGCGAAATGCTGAGGGAGGGTGGCGTTTGTGCACAGACTGCCCTATATGACATCATAACAACAGTCTGGACCACTGGACGGGTTCCGCAGGATTGGAAGGATGCCCTGGTGGTCCCCCTTTTTAAGAAGGGGGACCGCACAGACTGTAACAACTACAGGGGCATCTCACTCCTCAGTGTGCTGGGAAAGGTCCTGGCAAGGATTATTCAGCATCGCCTTGCCAGGCACGCTGAGGAGAGGCTTGCGGAGCCCCAATGCGGTTTCAGGAAAGGGCGGTCCTGCACAGATGCCATATTTTCTGTCCGTTTGCTACAGCAGAGGTGTAGGGAATTCTAACAAGACCTACATCTCTGCTTTATTGACCTGGTCAAGGCCTATGATACCATCAGTAGGCCCGGGCTCTGAGTCGTTCTTCGTGCTTTTGGAGTACCTGACCTGCTCACGATCATTAAGGACCTTCATGATGGTGAGCGGGCCCGGGTAAAACTACGTGGCCGGGAGTCAGAGCCATTCCCTGTACACCTTGGGGTGCGACAGGGATGTCCTCTGGCTCCCACATTATTTAACATCTATTTTGACCACGTAGTTCGTGAAGCCTTCAATAGCTGTACCGGGGGAATCTCCATATGGTACAGATATAATGGGAGGCTAATCGATGCCTGGGTGCGGTCAAGGGATGGCTCCCTATTGCTCAACCACGTTATGTATGCTGATGATTTGGTAATAGCTGCTCAGTCAGAGGAGGAGTTGGAGACGCTGCTGCTGAGACTGGAGCGTGCCACTAAGAGGTGGGGCCTTACCATCAGCCCCACCAAAACTAAGCACCTGCCTGGGTATTTTGTACCATCGGACACTCCACCCCCACAACTCCCAATCGGTGATGGGGCAGTTGTGGAGAGAGTGGAGAGTTTCCCATACCTGGGCAGTGTGCTTATGACTGGCTCCAGTTTAACAGCAGAGGTCTCACTCCGAATCAGTCGAGCGGCAATATCTTTTCATCGGTTGCGTAACGCTGTGTGGAAGCTACCTGGTCTGTCGCTCCGCACTAAGCTTCAGGTCTTCTCGGCCACGGTCATTCCCTCCCTTCTCTACGCTTGAGAAACGTGGACCCCCCTAATGGAACATCTTCGCCGGTTAGAAACAGGCTGGCCTGCCTACGATCCATCCTGGGTTTAACCAGACTGGATTGTGTGAGGAGCTCACAAATCCTTGAAAGATCTGGGCAGGGTCCCATCGGTGAGCTCCTCCGGCAGGCAAGGCTGCGATGGCTGGGTCATGTAGCCCGCATGCCCAGCCACCGCATGCCGAAACAGCTTTTGTTTGGCCGGATTGAGGGGGCTAAGCGGGCGCGGCACGGGCTAGAGAAGAGATGGAGTGATGTGGTGCAGGAGGACGTGGAGCTGAGTGGACTTGCCGATGACTGGTACCAGCGGTGTCAAGATCGGCCTCTGTGGAGGAGGCTTGTGAAGGATGCTACTGGGCAGTTGGAGGCAGTCGCCCTCCAACAACAATGGAGGATGGAGGAGTGACGCTCAGAACAACGAGCGGAGCGCCGGGTGGCTAAAGCACTGCAGGTTGGCACAGTTGGGGGCACAGGTGGTGCATTAGCCAGTCATCTCAGTTAGTCGTCCCGTGGCACCTGGGTCTGCCCCGTGACCTCCTGCCAGCGGGCGTTCGACACTTCACGTGGCCTCAGGGTGCACATAGCCTGGCACAAGCGTCGTTGTGACGTCACCGCCACTTAGTGGCGAATGGCGGTTGTTGTTGTTGTGTGTAGGTGGGAGTGTGTATGTGTAGGTGGGTGGGTGTAGGTAGGTGGGTGTGTGTGTAGGTGGGTGTAGGTGGGTGGGTGTGTGTAGGTGGGTGTAGGTGGGTGGGTGTGTGTAGGTAGGTGTAGGTGGGTGGGTGTGTGTAGGTGGGAGTGTGTGTGTAGGTGTGACCACGTAGTTCGTGAAGCCTTCAATAGCTGTACCGGGGGAATCTCCATATGGTACAGATATAATGGGAGGCTGATCGATGCCCGGGTGCGGTCAAGGGATGGCTCCCTATTGCTCAACCACGTTATGTATGCTGATGATTTGGTAATAGCTGCTCATTCAGAGGAGGAGTTAGAGACGCTGCTGCTGAGACTGGAGCGTGCCACTAAGAGATGGGGCCTTACCATCAGCCCCACCAAAACTAAGCACCTGCCTGGGTATTTTGTACCATCGGACACAACACCCCCACAACTCCCAATCTGTGATGGGGCAGTTGTGGAGAGAGTGGAGAGTTTCCCATACCTGGGCAGTGTGCTTATGACTGGCTCCAGTTTAACAGCAGAGGTCTCACTCCGAATCAGTCGAGCGGCAATATCTTTTCATCGCTTGCGTAACGCTGTGTGGAAGCTACCTGGTCTGTCGCTCCGCACTAAGCTTCAGGTCTTCTCGGCCACGGTCATTCCCTCCCTTCTCTACGCTTGCGAAACGTGGACCCCCATAATGGAACATCTTCGCCAGTTAGAAACATTTAGGCTGGCCTGCCTACGATCCATGCTGGGTTTAACCAGGCTGGATTGTGTGAGGAGCTCACAAATCCTTGAAAGATCTGGGCAAGGTCCCATCGCTGAGCTCCTCCGGCAGGCAAAGCTGCGTTGGCTGGGTCATGTAGCCCGCATGCCCAGCCACCACATGCCGAAACAGCTTTTTGTTCGGCCGGATCGAGGGGGCTAAACGGGCGCGGCACGGGCTAGAGAAGAGATGGAGTGATGTGGTACAGGATGACGTGGAGCTGAGTGGACTTGCCGATGACCGGTACCAGCGGTGTCAAGATCGGCCTCTGTGGAGGAGGCTCGTGAAGGATGCTACTGGGCAGTTGGAGGCAGTCGCCCTCCAACAACAACGGAGGGCGGAGGAGCGACGCTCACAACAACGAGCGGAGCGCCGGGTGGCTAAAGCACAGCAGGTTGGCACAGTAGGGGGCACAGGTGGTGCATCAGCCAGTCATCTCAGTCAGTCGACCCGTGGCACCTGGGTCTGCCCTGTGACCTCCTGCCAGCGGGCGTTCGACACTCCACGTGGCTTCAAGGTGCACATAGCCTGGCACAAGCGTCGTGGTGACGTCACCGCCACTTAGTGGCGAATGGCGGTTGTTGTGTATGTAGGTGTGTGTGTAGGTGGGGGTGTGTGTGTAGGTGGGGGTGTGTGTAGGTGTGTGTAGATGGGTGTGTGTAGGTGGGGGTGTGTGTGTGTAGGTGGGGGTGTGTGTGTTGGTGGGTGTAGGTGGGGGTGTGTGTGTAGGTGGGGGTGTGTGTGTAGGTGGGGGTGTGTGTGTAGGTGAGTGTAGGTGGGGATGTGTCCCCCCCAATATATATTATAATTACGGCCTTGGTATCGGATAGTCGTATAAAGATTATAGTAGTATAGTAGTGTATAGTGGAGATTATAGTAGTGTAAAGTGTAGTGTTTCGTAATGTATAGTGTATATTATAGGAGTGTAAAGTTTAGTGTATAGTGTAGTGTAAAGTGTATAGTGTAGTGTAATGTGTAGTGTATAGTGTAGTGTATAGTGTGTAGTGTATAGTAGTGTGTAGTGTACAGTGTAGTGTATAGTGTAGTGTATAGTGGTGTATAGTGGTGTAGTGTATAGTGTACAGTGTTGTGTACAGTGTAGTGTATAGTAGTGTATAGTGTACAGTGTAGTGTATAGTAGTGTAGTGTACAGTGTAGTGTATATAGTATAGTGTATATAGAACAGTGTAGTGTGCAGTGTAGTGTACAGTGTGGTGTATATAGTACAGTGTACAGTGTAGTGTGTATAGTACAGTGCAGTGTGCAGTGTAGTGTGTGGTGCAGTGTACAGTGTAGTGTGTATAGTACAGTGCGGTGTACAGTGCATAGTTTTCCCCCTCACGAAGATGGCGCTCGCGTGCGAGGCGATGGGGCGAGTGGTGGGGGATAGAGGTGGGGGGGGCAAGTGGTGGTGGTGGGGGGGAGTGGTGGTGGGTGGTAGTGGGGGGGAGTGGTGGTGGGTGGTGGTACTGGGTGTGGTGTTGGTGTTGGGGGTGTTGCCGCGTGTGGAGCGGCCTCACCAACACCCCCACCCCCGCTGCTCTATAAATAGACGCGGAAATGGCAACAGAGGCGGCCGCTGGTAACGCAAAACATTCTTTTTGCCAATAAACTTTCTTGCGTTCGTGTTAAATTATCGGGAAAATTTTTAGTTGTAATGTTTAACATTTTAAAAAAATCCACTACCTCACGGTCGTTTGCGCGCGTTCGAAGTTGTTTGTGATTGTTGTTGTTGATGTTGGTTGTTGTTGGTTGTTGTTGCATTTGACGGTCGACGCAACATTTAAAAAATAAAACTATAAATGTTTCGAGGCCAGAGCTGAGAATGTTATAGTCAGGGGGTAGAGGCCGCGAGTTGTTGTTGGTTGTTGTTGGTTGTTGTTGTTGTAGCAGGTGAGCTCCCTGCTCTACGAACCCCGGCGAACCGAGTTGCATTCCCGGTGACGATTTACAGAACCGTCCGCTGGACCTCCTCTAGGTAGACTGGGCCTCAAATTAGTAACCTCGCACGGTCGTGTTAACAGCGCCGCCGCTGGGGGAGACAAAGGCGGCCGGGCGTGGCGCTGGCTACCACCTCGTGTGCCCCTACAGCCTGTCTCAGCCTACACGGGGTGTGGGGGTCTTTGTCTAGTGTAGTGTTCAGTAGTTTGGTGTTTAGTAGTGTAGTGTGTAGTAGTGTTCAGTAGTTTGGTGTTTAGTAGTGTACAGTGTAGTGTATAGTAGTGTACAGTGTAGTGTATAGTAGTGTGCAGTGTAGTGTGTAGTAGTGTTCAGTAGTTTGGTGTTTAGTAGTGTAGTGTACAGTGTAGTGTATAGTAGTGTACAGTGTAGTGTATAGTAGTGTACAGTTTGGTGTTTAGTAGTGTTCAGTCGTTTGGTGTTTAGTAGTGTACAGTGTAGTGTATAGTAGTGTACAGTGTAGTGTATAGTAGTGTACAGTGTAGGGTGTAGTAGTGTTCAGTAGTTTGGTGTTTAGTAGTGTAGTGTACAGTGTAGTGTATAGTAGTGTACAGTGTAGTGTGTAGTAGTGTACAGTTTGGTGTTTAGTAGTGTTCAGTCGTTTGGTGTTTAGTAGTGTACAGTGTAGTGTATAGTAGTGTACAGTGTAGTGTATAGTAGTGTACAGTGTAGTGTATAGTAGTGTACAGTGTAGTAGTGTTCAGTGTAGTGTGTAGTAGTGTTCAGTGTAGTGTAAAGTAGTGTACAGTGTAGTGTATAGTAGTGTACAGTTTGGTGTTTAGTAGTGTACAGTGTGGTGTTTAGTAGTGTACAGTGTGGTGTATAGTAGTGTTCAGTCGTTTGGTGTTTAATAGTGTACAGTGTAGTAGTGTATAGTAGTGTACAGTGTAGTGTGTAGTAGTGTACAGTTTGGTATTTAGTAGTGTTCAGTCGTTTGGTAGTGTACAGTGTAGTGTATAGTAGTGTACAGTGTAGTGTATAGTAGTGTACAGTGTAGTGTATAGTAGTGTACAGTGTAGTGTGTAGTAGTGTGTAGTAGTATACAGTGTAGTGTGTAGTAGTGTACAGTGTAGTGTGTAGTAGTGTTCAGTAGTTTGGTGTTTAGTAGTGTACAGTGTAGTGTACAGTGTAGTGTATAGTAGTGTACAGTGTAGTGTGTAGTAGTTTACAGTTTGGTGTTTAGTAGTGTTCAGTCGTTTGGTGTTTGGTAGTGTACAGTGTAGTGTATAGTAGTGTACAGTGTAGTGCATAGTAGTGTACAGTGTAGTGTCTAGTAGTGTACAGTGTTGTGTGTAGTAGTGTACAGTGTAGTGTGTAGTAGTGTACAGTGTAGTGTATAGTAGTGTTCAGTAGTTTGGTGTTTAGTAGTGTACAGTGTAGTAGTGTATAGTAGTGTACAGTGTAGTGTGTAGTAGTGTACAGTTTGGTATTTAGTAGTGTTCAGTCGTTTGGTGTTTGGTAGTGTACAGTGTAGTGTATAGTAGTGTACAGTGTAGTGTGTAGTAGTGTACAGTGTAGTGTATAGTAGTGTACAGTGTAGTGTATAGTAGTGTACAGTGTAGTGTGTAGTAGCGTACAGTGTGGTGTGTGGTAGTGTACAGTGTAGTGTGTGGTAGTGTTCAGTAGTTTGGTGTTTAGTAGTGTACAGTGTAGTGTACAGTGTAGTGTATAGTAGTGTACAGTGTAGTGTTTAGTAGTTTACAGTTTGGTGTTTAGTAGTGTTCAGTCGTTTGGTGTTTGGTAGTGTACAGTGTAGTGTGTAGTAGTGTACAGTGTAGTGTGTAGTGTATAGTAGTGTACAGTGTAGTGTATGGTAGTGTGTAGTAGTGTAGTGTGTAGTAGTGTACAGTGTAGTGTATAGTAGTGTTCAGTAGTTTGGTGTTTAGTAGTGTAGTGTACAGTGTAGTGTGTAGTAGTGTACAGTGTAGTGTATAGTAGTGTACAGTTTGGTGTTTAGTAGTGTTCAGTCGTTTGGTGTTTAGTAGTGTACAGTGTAGTGTATAGTAGTGTACAGTGTAGTGTTTAGTAGTGTTCAGTAGTTTGGTGTTTAGTAGTGTACAGTGTAGTGTATAGTAGTGTACAGTGTAGTGTATAGTAGTTTACAGTTTGGTGTTTAGTAGTGTTCAGTCGTTTGGTGTTTGGTAGTGTACAGTGTAGTGTATAGTAGTGTACAGTGTAGTGCATAGTAGTGTACAGTGTAGTGTCTAGTAGTGTACAGTGTTGTGTGTAGTAGTGTACAGTGTAGTGTGTAGTAGTGTACAGTGTAGTGTATAGTAGTGTTCAGTAGTTTGGTGTTTAGTAGTGTACAGTGTAGTAGTGTATAGTAGTGTACAGTGTAGTGTATAGTAGTGTACAGTTTGGTATTTAGTAGTGTTCAGTCGTTTGGTGTTTGGTAGTGTACAGTGTAGTGTGTAGTAGTGTACAGTGTGGTGTGTAGTAGTGTACAGTGTAGTGTGTAGTAGTGTACAGTGTAGTGTTTAGTAGCGTACAGTGTAGTGTGTAGTAGTGTACAGTGGAGTGTGTGGTAGTGTTCAGTAGTTTGGTGTTTAGTAGTGTACAGTGTAGTGTACAGTGTAGTGTATAGTAGTGTACAGTGTAGTGTTTAGTAGTTTACAGTTTGGTGTTTTGTAGTGTTCAGTCGTTTGGTGTTTGGTAGTGTACAGTGTAGTGTGTAGTAGTGTACAGTGTAGTGTGTAGTAGTGTACAGTGTAGTGTGGTAGTGTACAGTGTAGTGTATAGTAGTGTGTAGTAGTGTAGTGTGTAGTAGTGTACAGTGTAGTGTATAGTAGTGTTCAGTAGTTTGGTGTTTAGTAGTGTAGTGTACAGTGTAGTGTGTAGTAGTGTACAGTGTAGTGTATAGTAGTGTACAGTTTGGTGTTTAGTAGTGTTCAGTCGTTTGGTGTTTAGTAGTGTACAGTGTAGTGTATAGTAGTGTACAGTGTAGTGTTTAGTAGTGTTCAGTAGTTCGGTGTTTAGTAGTGTACAGTCGTTTGGTGTTTAGTAGTGTACAGTGTAGTGCATAGTAGTGTACATTGTAGTGTCTGGTAGTGTACAGTGTAGTGTATAGTAGTGTACAGTGTAGTGTGTGGTAGTGTACAGTGTAGTGTTTAGTAGTTTGGTGTTTAGTAGTGTACAGTGTAGTGTGTAGTAGCGTACAGTGTAGTGTATAGTAGTGTACAGTGTGGTGTATAGTAGTGTTCAGTAGTTTGGTGTTTAGTAGTGTACATTGTGGTGTGTGGTAGTGTACAGTTTGGTGTTTAGTAGTGTGTAGTGTATAGTAGTGTACAGTGTAGTAGTGTATAGTAGTGTACAGTGTAGTGTATAGTAGTGTACAGTTTGGTGTTTAGTAGTGTTCAGTCGTTTGGTGTTTAGTAGTGTACAGTGTAGTGTATAGTAGTGTACATTGTAGTGTCTGGTAGTGTACAGTGTGGTGTGTAGTAGTGTACAGTCGTTTGGTGTTTAGTAGTGTACAGTGTAGTGTGTGGTAGTGTACAGTGTAGTAGTGTACAGTGTAGTGTGTAGAAGTGTACAGTGTAGTATGTAGTAGTGTTCAGTAGTTTGGTGTTTAGTAGTGTTCAGTCGTTTGGTGTTTAGTAGTGTACAGTGTAGTGTATAGTGGTGTACAGTGTGGTGTATAGTAGTGTTCAGTAGTTTAGTGGTGTACAGTGTAGTGTATAGTAGTGTACAGTGTAGTGTATAGCAGTGTACAGTGTGGTGTGTAGTAGTGTACAGTTTGGTGTTTGGTGGTGTACAGTTTGGTGTTTGGTAGTGTACAGTGTAGTGTATAGTAGTGTGCGGTGTAGTGTATAGAAGTGTACGGTGTAGTGTGTAGTAGTGTACAGTCGTTTGGTGTTTAGTAGTGTACAGTGTAGTGTATAGTAGTGTACAGTGTAGTGTATAGTAGTGTACAGTCTGGTGTATAGTAGTGTATAGTAGTGTACAGTAGAGTGTGTAGTAGTGTTCAGTAGTTTGGTGTATAGTAGTGTACAGTGTAGTGTATAGTAGTGTGCGGTGTAGTGTATAGTAGTGTACAGTGTAGTGTATAGTAGTGTACAGTCTCGTGTTTAGTAGTGTAAAGTGTAGTGCACAGTGTGGTGTGGTGTACAGTTTAGTAGTGTACAGTGTTTCGTGTATTGTAGTGTACAGTGTAGGGTTTAGTAGTGTACAGTGTAGTAGTGCACAGTGTGGTGTAGTTTACAGTGTAGTGTGGTGTTTAGTGGTGTACAGTGTAGGGTTTAGTAGTATACAGTGTATTGTCAATTGTACAGGGTTGTGTATACTGTAGTAGTTTACAGTGTGGTGTATAGTAGTGTATAGTGTATATAGTATTGTGTAGTGTATATAGTAGTGTGTAGTGTATAGTAGTGTCTAGTATATAGTATTGTGTCGTGTACAGTAGTGTGTATAGTAATGTGTAGTGTATCGTAGTGTATATAGTAGTGTGTAGTGTATAGTAGTGTCTAATATATAGTAGTGTGTAGTGGATAGTTGTGTGTATAGTAATGTGTAGTGTATCGTAGTGTATATAGTAGTGTGTAGTGTATCTAGTAGTGTGTAGTGTATATAGTAGTGTGAATAGTTGTGTATAGTAGTGTGTAGTGTATATAGTAGTGTGTGTATAGTTGTGTATGGTGTATAGTTGTGTGTAGTGTATAGTGTATCGTAGTGTGTAGTAGTGTATAGTGTATCGTAGTGTATATAGTAGTGTGTAGTGTAGTTGTGTCGTGTATATAGTAGTGTGCACTGTATAGTTGCATATAGTGTATTGTAGTGTAGTGTATAGTAGTGTAGTGTTTATAGTAGTGTAGTGAGAGTAGTATAGTGTATAGTAGTGTAGTGTATATTGTAGTGTAGTGAAGAGTAGTGTATAGTGTATTGTAGTGTATATCGTAGTGTAGCGAAGAGTAGTGTAGTGTATATCATAATGTAGTGAAGAGTAGTGTATAGTAGTGTAGTGTATAGTAGTATAGTGTATTGTAGTATCGTAGTGTAGTGTATTGTAGTATCGTAGTGTATAGTAGTGTAGTGAAGAGTAGTGTATAGTAGTGTAGTGTATATCGTAATGTAGTGAAGAGTAGTGTATAGTAGTGTAGTGTATATCGTAGTGTAGTGAAGAGTAGTGTATAGTAGTGTAGTGTATAGTGTAGTGTATAGTAGTATAGTAGTGTATAGTAGTATAGTGTATAGTGTAGTGTATAGTAGTGTAGTGTAGTAGTGTATAGTAGTATAGTGTATAGTAGTGTAGTGTATAGTGTAGTGAAGAGTGTCTTCCTGGAGCAGCGTGTGCTTCCCTCGTGGATGGCTCTTCTGCCAGACAGGACAATTTGCGATCGTCGTCCTAACAGGACTTTAAGTTGCACTGCGTGCTAACGAATTGCTCACGAATTAGTAGTATACAGTGTAGTGTCCATTGTACAGTGTTGTATATACTGTAGTAGTGTACAGTGTAGTGTATAGTAGTGTATAGTGTATCGTAGTGTATATAGTGGTGTGCAGTGTTTAGTTGTGTGTAGTGTATATAGTAGTGTGTAGTGAATAGTAGTGTCTAGTATATAGTAGTGTGTAGTGTATAGTAGTGTTTATAGTAATGTGTAGTGTACAGTAGTGTATCGTGGTGTATAGTAGTGTATAGTTGCGTGTAGTGTATAGTGTATCCTAGTGTATATAGTAGTGTGTAGTGTATAGTTGTGTATAGTGTATATATTAGTGTATAGTGTATCGTATATATAGTAGTGTATAGTGTATCGTAGTGTATATAGTAGTGTGTACTGTATAGTTGTGTATAGTGTATCGTAGTGTAGTGTATATAGTAGTGTAGTGCATAGTAATGTAGTGTATATTAATGTAGTGTTTATAGTAGTGTAGTGAAGAGTAGTGTATACTAGTGTAGTGTATATCGTCGTGTAGTGAAGAGTAGTGTATAGTAGTGTAGTGTATAGTAGTATAGTTGTATAGTGTAGTGTATAGTAGTATCGTAGTGTATAGTAGGGTAGTGAAGAGTAGTGTATAGTGTATAGTAGTGTATATCGTAGTGTAGTGAAGAGTAGTGTATTGTAAAGTAGTGTAGTGTATAGTAGTGTAGTGTATAGTGTAGTGAAGAGTAGTGTATAGTGTAGTGTAGTGAAGAGTAGTGTATAGTGCAGTGTAGTGAAGAGTAGTGTATAATAGTGTATAGTAGTGTAGTGTATAGTGTAGTGTAGTGAAGAGTGTCTTCCTGGAGCAGCGTGTGCTTCCCTCGTGGATGGCTCTTCTGCGAGACAGGACAATTTGCGATGGTTGTCCTAACAGGACTTTAAGTTACACTGTGTGCTAACGAATTGCTCACGGATTGCTCACGAATTGGTGTTAAACGTTCGTGGTCGTTAATCCATATCGTCCATCGTTGGACAGATGGTGTGCGTTCCTCATGCTATTGTCATGTTTGTCAATTCGCTCGTACCACCGGCATTGCCGTAATCATACCACCTTGGGAGGGGGGGGGGGGGTGTATCAAACGAGATATCACTATGTGCAAAGTCAACACTTGTCATGCGATTGTGGAATTTCCCATTGATATCCGTGAATTATTGTGCGTGCTATTTTTTCCGTCCATGATCATCGTCGATTTTCTTTTGCTTGCGTATCCGGCGCTTTAACTAACTGTATGGACAGCCACGTGTGAAAGAATTCGCTGAAGAAATAAATAATTGCCACCGGCCATAGAGTCACTCCACTGCTGGATGAAGGCCGCCTCCTAAAGCGTTCACCGCTCCGCGATGTTAACCATCCACGGAACTCCCGCACAGCAAAACGTCATCATCGTCATCTTTTGATTGAAAGCTTTCGTGACTGCGGGGATTCATATTCTTGGTTCTTTCGGTAAAGTCACCACCACGCAGAAGGGAAACAATAAAATAATGAAAATATAAAACAATGCAATTCTCACGGGACGTTTCGACTGCAACACGAGCAATCATCATCAGGTGTGAAAACCACAGCAAGAAAAAATTGAAAAAGTGGCGGTTTAAAAAAAAAAACGCCACTTTTTTCAAATTTTCTTGCTGTGGTTTTCACACCTGATGATGATTGCTTGTGTTGCAGTCAAAACGTAGTGAGAATTTTATTGTTTTATATTTTTATTATTTTATCGTTTCCCTTCTACGTGACTTTACCGAAAGAACCAAGAATATATCATCATCATCATCGTCACTTACTATTAACAATATCACTGGGCTAGATAAAACAAGCAACACCGTTGAATAGAATACAACAACAAAATTAAAGAATTACTCGACGATGGTAGTTATACAAAAAAAAAGAGATCCCACCAACAGCCTCGTCACACAAACCAACAAAATAATTTCTGATTCAACCGCATTAATTGATCAATCTAAACAGTTTTCGTTGAAACCTTCTGCTGCCAGGCCACCAAGATTATACGGCTTACCAAAAATACACAAAGTTGATACACCTCTTCGTCCCATAGTCTCTACTATCAGCTCCCCCACCTACAAACTAGCTCGTTTTTTGTCTGAAATCCTGCGTCCTTTCACTGGAAAGACCACCTCTGCGGTACAAAATTCTACTCACCTGGTATCAACAATCAAGGGTATTTCCCTGTCCCCAGACGACCTGCTTGTCAGTTTTGATGTAGTTTCCTTATTCACCAAGGTTCCTGTACCTGACACCATTGCAATCATTGAAGACTTGGTTCATCAAGGACTAAACACTGAGGTACCCCCCCTGGTGAGACACTGTTTAACCAATACATACTTCACTTGGAATGGAACTTTCTACAAACAAACTGAGGGCACCCCAATGGGCTCCCCCCTTTCTCCAGTTATAGCTAACATTTTCATGGAGAAATTTGACACTGACGCCATCCAGACTGCCACTCTGCGCCCAACCTTATGGAAGAGGTACGTGGATGACACTTTTGTCATCTGGCCACATGGCCGGCCTGCTCTAGACCAATTCTTCGACCACATCAATTCCATACACCCAGCCATCAGATTTACCATGGAAGTCGAAATAGATGGCAAGATACCTTTTTTGGATGTCCTAATTAAAAAGAGACCTGATGGTTCAATGAGCCACTCTGTCTACAGGAAAGCTACCCATACGGATGCTTATCTGAAACCGGATTCCCACCACCATCCATCACAGAAGAATTCTCTCATCAAGACTCTGTATCATAGAGCCCAATGCATATCCGACCAGGAACACATAAGCAGTGAACTCAAGCACGTACACCAAGCTCTTAGGGCTAATGGTTACTCCGACTATACAATCCGCAAAGCTATCACTCAAACCATGAAGAAGAACCCTCTTGAGGAGCCTTTCAAAACCATCACTTTACCCTACATTGCTGGGATCACAAAAAAGATCTCCAAAATCTTGAATAAACACAAGATCCAGGTCCGTTTCAACACATTACATAAAATCCGTGATCTGGTTCCGTCTGTAAAAGATGTGATTCCGGACATACAATACCCTGGTGTCTACAAACTAAGTTGCCTCTGTGGTAGTAGTTACATTGGAGAAACCAAACGCCATATCTCGGACCGCATTCGTGAACATAAAGCAGACCTTAAACACGGTAGGACCAACACCTCGGCCGTAGCAGATCATTGTTCTAATTCAGTAGGTTCACATGCCATTGACTTTTCCAAGACGGAGGTTCTTTGTAAGCCATCTGGCTTCCATGAGAGATTCGTTCATGAGGCTATCCACATATACAAACACAGAGACAATTTCAACCGAGAAGATGGATTCTATCTTAGCAATCATTGGAAAGATTTGATAAATCATTTCAGTTCTTGATTGATTGTTCACGCTTACAGTGGCTTTCAGACAGCATACATAAAAACAAATTTCGTCTCCCCCCTCCTCTTTTCAAAAAATAGATGGACTAGTCCTGGCAAACAGCCAATCGTTGCGCGTGACGCAAACGTTATTTTTATATAAACAAATAAATATGCCGTTTTCAAAATAAATTTATGCAAACCGACACACCTGATGATGACCGTTTGAGTTATGGTCGAAACGTCGTGAGAATTTTTTTTATTGTTTTTATATATATTTTGTTCTTTTGTTGTTTCTCTTCAACGTGACTTTACCGAAAAAACTAAGAATATGAATTACTGCAGTCACGAAAGCTTTAAATCAAAATTTAACACCGTTGGTGTCGGATGGACTGGTTACCGTCGTGGGAATGTGGAATATCCACTGCTGGCTTAGGTGCACCGATGGAGGCGGAGCTGTGAGAGAATTGTAATAGCCCCATGCTTCCGTGCGTATTTGTCCAGGTGTGTGTGTGTGTACGTGTCAACTGTGCGCACTCCAGTACCATGGTTACTGTTAGCTACAATCGTGTTCACCGATCCAGTCACCCATGCTTAGGACTGACTGTTGCACGCTGTCCACTACTACACTGCAGGTCACAACACACTCCACACGCTACTCATCCGCTCACTCACCCACTCACCCAATCACTCACCCACCCACTCACCCACTCACTCACCCACCCACTAACTCACCAAATCACTCGCCCACTCACCCACCCACCAACCCAAACACTCACTCACCCACCCACCAATCCACCCACACACTCACCCACCCACCAATCCACCCACACACTCACCAACCCAAATACTCACCCACTCACTCTCCCATCCACTCACCTATTCACTCACCCACCCACTCACTCACCTATTCACTCACCCAATCATTCCCCCACTCACCCACAACCCAAACACTCACCCACCCACTCTCTCACCCACCCACTCACCCACTCACTCACCCAACCATTCCCCCACTCACCCACCAACCCACCCACTCACCCACCCATTCACCAACCCACTCACTCACCCACCCACTCACTCACCTATTCACTCACCCAACCATTCCCCCACTCACCCACCAACCCACCCACTCACCCACCCACTCACCCACCCATTCACCAACCCACTCACTCACTCGACCAACACTGCGTGGGTCACCACACTTCTTTTTCTGCTTCGCTCCACGCACTGCTCCACTTTGGAATTGTGACTTATTGAACTCTTCCATCTAGGACAGCTGTGGCAGTGCCGGCGCAGACGGCTTCACTTTGTTTCATCTTTGCTCCGGCAGCTCTGTACAAACGTGTACCCTACAAGTGTATTGGTGTAGTACACTGTGTTAAGACTGTCTTGATTTGAAGCTTTCGTGACCAGAGGAATCAATACTCTTTGGTTCTTTCGGTAAAGTCGCGTAGGTAGAAAATAAAATTAAGAAAATCACGACGTTCCATGCTTTTCCACCTGATGATGGACGCTTGTGTTGCTCCCGAAACGTCGTGATTTACTTTGTGTTAAGACTGTATACGTGTGTGTGTACACCACATTCTGTTAAGGCTATACAGGGTGGGGGGGGTCTTTATCATTGTACACTCGGGTACAAAGTTGAATCTTCGTCCGTCTAATATCCGACCATCACGTATCCACCCTGACCAGTTATCCTCGCATACCCAGCGCAGTATTTGCGATGTTAACTGTCTATGTGCGGCACAGGAGGGAGCTGTGTATTCCATTGTACCGTGGGCAGGAGGCAAGGTGGGTGAATGTGATGTAACGGCATGACGTGTGATGTCCTGCCCACACCCCCCCCCCGCACCTCCAACTAGCGCGGTTGGCTACGTGCGGTGCGAAATAAGTTCAGCGTGCGTACTTGTGCTCTAACTTGTACGCAGCAAAGTTGGCACAGGTGGTGCGTCTGCAAGTCGTCTCAGCCGGTTCACATTTTGAGTTTCATTTCCATCCATTACACGGATTATTTCCAGACTCTTTTTTTTTTTTACAAGGCAGATCCGTGTTCGTACGTTCGTATGTCGAACCTCTTCCGTGCGCGCGGAGCGTGACGCGACGTCAACGTACACTTTCGTGCGCGCGCGTACGACGAATTCGTTCCGCGTGCAGGCGGAGAGGCGGCGAGCGAGCGGGACCGGGAGGAGCTGCTCAGGGAGGCGGCGTGCCTGGGGGACGTGGACCTCGTCAAGAGGCTCGTGAGCGAGGGCGTCGCCGTCAACTCGGCCAACGACCTCAACGGGTGGTGCGTGTGCCGTGGGTCCGATGCACCGAGGCTGGCGCGGGTCGCGAGCGTGAGGGGGGCGGCGGCGGTCGGCGCCGCCTTCCCGCTCAGCGGCCAACGTGGATATCTGAACCGGTCCTGGGCCTCCCCTAGGTCAACTCGGCCTGAAACGTGTACCCGGTGCGGTGCTTAAATATAAATGAGGAGACCAAACTAAACTGAGACGAGGATTCCGTGTTGGATTTGTATCTGTTTAACTATTAATGCATTGTCATTCACCAGGTAAGGCCCACTGAGCTATATAGCTCTTGTTCACACTCGATCTGGCCACAATTGATAGCTCGACTGCGTGGCTTATCAAGTGGAAATTTAAAGCAGCCAAATACTCTAAACGCGGCCGGGCGTGATACTGGCCACAGCTAAACCCCCCTCGTGTGCCGTGCCGGCCTTCACTGGTGCCACGGTGACTATGAGATGTTAACTACCTCGCCTGGTACACAGGAGGTCGTGGGTTTGATCCCGACCCTGACGCCTGCTGTATATTTGGAGTCCGCGTGTCTCTCTCTCATCAACATCATCATCACGGTGGCTAGGAGATGTTAAGTACCTCACTTGGTATACAGGAGGTCGTGGGTTCGATCCCGACCCTGACACCTGCTGTATATTTGGAGTTTGCGTGTCTCTCTCATCATCATCATCACGGTGGCTAGGAGATGTTAACTCCCTCACCTGGTATACAGGTGGTTGTGGGTTCGATTCTGACCCTGACGACGCCTGTTGCTGTATATTTGGACTTTGCGTGTCTCTCATCATCATCACAGTGGCTATGAGATGTTAACTACCTCGCCTGGTATATAGGCGGTCGTGGGTTCAATCCAGACCCTGACGCCTGCTGCTGTATATTTGGAGTTTGCGTGTCTCTCATCATCATCACGGTGGCTATGAAATGTTAACTTCCTCGCCTGGTATACAGGCGGTCGTGGGTTCGATCCCGACCCTGACGACGCCTGCTGCTGTATATTTGGAGTTTGCGTGTCTCTCTCCCCGTGGTCGTGGAGATTTTTTTCCGGGTCCTCTGGTTTTTCACTCCACATTTAGAATCAACATTACAACACGTTTAGAGTGTTTTGGTGCTTATCATTTACACGCGATAAGCCACTTTGTTGAGCTATCATTTGTGGCCAGGTCGCTTCTAAATAAGAGCTACATAGCTCAGTGGGCCTTGTCTGGTAAAATAACAATGTGTTTGTCTTAGTTGGTTTATTGGTTTTCACTAATAGCGATTGCCCCAACAGCCCATAAAGGGAATCCCCCGGTGTGTTGTGTGTACGTGTGTGTTTGCGTGTGTGTGTGTTCGTGTGTGTGGTTGCGTGTGTGTGTGTGTTCGTGTGTGTGGTTGCGTGTGTGTGTGTTCGTGTGTGTACGTGTGTGTGTGGTTGCGTGTGTTCGTGTGTGTGTGGGCGTGTGGTTGCGTGTGTGCGTGTGTGTGTGTGTTCGTGTGTGTGGTTGCGTGTGTGTGTGTTCGTGTGTGTGGTTGCGTGTGTGTGTGTTCGTGTGTGTATGTACGTGTGTGTGTGGTTGCGTGTGTTCGTGTGTGCGTGTGTGTGTGGTTGCGTGTGGGCGTGTGGTTGCGTGTATTCGTGTGCGTGTGTGTGGTTGCGTGTGTGTGCGGCAAAACAACCCCCTACCTCCTCGCGGTGCCGGACGGGCAACTCTGTCGTGGACAGTGCTGTGGGGGGAGATCCAATTTTGATTGGCTCCTCCCCTCATGGCATATATGTCCACCACAGGGGCTAAACGGGGGCTCTGGACGGGTGCGAGGGGCTGGTAACCCCTCCACCTTCAATTAATTACCACGAAACCACGAATTAAACTGAAATATGTAACTAATAAGCTTGTGCCGGAGGCCCCGGGGGGCCAGGCGTCTATGACGTCTCCTGGCCAAACCCCAATTGGCGGAGCCAGGAGATTGAATACCTACCCTCGGGGCTACTCCAGAAACAACGAAAAGCCACTACGGGTGGCCACGTGGAATGTTCGAACGCTCACTGCAGAGGAGAGGCTGCCACTCCTCTGTCGGGAGCTGGACCGGTACCGCCTGGATCTATGCGGCATTCAGGAGGTCCGGTGGACCGGCTCTGGCTCCTGCCACCATGAGGAGTGGACAGTCCTCTACTCGGGGCAGCAGACTGCCAAACAACAGGGTGTGGGTCTTCTTTTGAACAAAAGAATGAAGGGGGCGTGGGAGCGTGGCGGTGAGGTGTGGGAAGCTGTAAGCCCCAGGCTACTTTGGGCTCGCCTTCCCATCAACCGGAGGCGAGGAATGGTGGTCGTGGTTACTTATGTCCCCACCGAAGATGAACATCCGTGGAGGGATGCAGGCAAAGCCGATGAGTCAGATGCCTTCTATGACCTCCTGTCACAGGTGCTGGCTAAAGTGGCCCCTTGGGATAGAGTCATCATGTTGGGTGACTTCAATGCCCGAGTTGGTCATGATACTGGCACCTGGTCTGGAGTGATTGGAGGGCATGGGCCAGATCAGCTCAATAACAACGGTAGGAGGCTGCTAGATTTTTGTGCAGCCCATGGGCTTGTAATTACCAACACGCTGTTCCGGCATCGGCGCATCCACACAACATCATGGATGCATGCCGGGTCCAAGCAAGAACATCTGCTGGACTACATAGTGACGGACCAGCGAATGCGAGCCCATGTCCTTGACACCAGGACCTACCGTGGAGCTGATCTGCCCTCTGACCATCGACTAGTCATCTGTAAGATGCGCCTGCCATTCTTCCACTCCGGTGGTGGGTGTACACCCAGGACCCCATTCCAACATAAAGTGGCCTGGTCTCAGTTATCTGATGAAAGTTGCAAGCGAGAATTTCATCATCGCTTGCGGCTGGGATTGGCATCGTCCCCGACTCCTCCTGATGTCGAGGGTAAATGGGCGAGGTTTAGGACTGTGACTCATGCAGCTGCAATGGCTGCTTTGGGTACGCGGTCCAGACCTCCCCAGAGACCCTGGCTGACAGAGGAGGTGTTTAGGATGGTTGAGAAAAAGCGACAGGCCCACTGTCATCGGCTACAGAATCCCACGTCAGAGAATGAGGAGGCTTACCGCAGCCTTCGCTCGGAGGTTCGGAGAGCCGTGAGGCGCTGCAAGGATGGGTGGTGGTCGTGGGTTGCTGAGGAGATGAAGTCTGCCTCAGTGGCCCGTGATCACAAATCTCTATTTAACTCCATCAAAAAAGTAACCTGCAGCGCCACACCTATTACCATCATTAGGGGAAAAAACGGTGATCCAATCTCCGACCCCCAGGAACAGGTTTGCAGATTTGCTGAGCATTTCTGTGAGGTCTTGGGGGAGGGAAAATCCCTCAGCCAGGAAAACATCGTGGCACAAAGTGAGGATGACCCTGCTGAGGCTGCGGTGCCTCAAATATTGGAAGAAGTCACCCCCTGTGAGTGGCTGGCTGAGGTGCCATCTGCTGAGGAAGTATTGAAGGCGATCCGGAGTCTGAGACCAGGAAAGGCAGCGGGCAGAGATGATCTCCCAAGCGAAATGCTGAGGGAGGGTGGCGTTTGTACACAGACTGCCCTATATGACATCATAACAACAGTCTGGACCACTGGACGGGTTCCGCAGGATTGGAAGGATGCCCTGGTGGTCCCCCTTTTTAAGAAGGGGGACCGCACAGACTGTAACAACTACAGGGGCATCTCACTCCTCAGTGTGCCGGGAAAGGTCCTGGCAAGGATTATTCAGCATCGCCTTGCCAGGCACGCTAAGGAGAGGCTTGCGGAGCCCCAATGCGGTTTCAGGAAAGGGCGGTCCTGCACAGATGCCATATTTTCTGTCCGTCTGCTACAGCAGAGGTGTAGGGAATTCCAACAAGACCTACATCTCTGCTTTATTGACCTGGTCAAGGCCTATGATACCATCAGTAGGCCTGGGCACTGGGTCGTTCTTCGTGCTTTTGGAGTACCTGACCCTCTGCTCACGATCATTAAGGACCTTCATGATGGTGAGCGGGCCCGGGTAAAACTACGTGGCCGGGAGTCAGAGCCATTCCCTGTACACCTTGGGGTGCGACAGGGATGTCCTCTGGCTCCCACATTATTTAACATCTATTTTGACCACGTAGTTCGTGAAGCCTTCAATAGCTGTACCGGGGGAATCTCCATATGGTACAGATATAATGGGAGGCTAATCGATGCCTGGGTGCGGTCAAGGGATGGCTCCCTATTGCTCAACCACGTTATGTATGCTGATGATTTGGTAATAGCTGCTCAGTCAGAGGAGGAGTTGGAGACGCTGCTGCTGAGACTGGAGCGTGCCACTAAGAGGTGGGGCCTTACCATCAGCCCCACCAAAACTAAGCACCTCCCTGGGTATTTTGTACCATCGGACACTCCACCCCCACAACTCCCAATCGGTGATGGGGCAGTTGTGGAGAGAGTGGAGAGTTTCCCATACCTGGGCAGTGTGCTTATGACTGGCTCCAGTTTAACAGCAGAGGTCTCACTCCGAATCAGTCGAGCGGCAATATCTTTTCATCGGTTGCGTAACGCTGTGTGGAAGCTACCTGGTCTATCGCTCCGCACTAAGCTTCGGGTCTTCTCGGCCACGGTCATTCCCTCCCTTCTCTACGCTTGCGAACTGTGGACCCCCCTAATGGAACATCTTCGCTGGTTAGAAACATTTAGGCTGGCCTGCCTACGATCCATCCTGGGTTTAACCAGACTGGATTGTGTGAGGAGCTCACAAATCCTTGAAAGATCTGGGCAGGGTCTCATCGGTGAGCTCCTCCGGCAGGCAAGGCTGCGTTGGCTGGGTCATGTAGCCCGCATGCCCAGCCACCGCATGCCGAAACAGCTTTTGTTTGGCCGGATTGAGGGGGCTAAGCGGGCGCGGCACGGGCTAGAGAAGAGATGGAGTGATGTGGTACAGGAGGACGTGGAGCTGAGTGGACTTGCCGATGACTGGTACCAGCGGTGTCAAGATCGGCCTCTGTGGAGGAGGCTCGTGAAGGATGCTACTGGGCAGTTGGAGGCAGTCGCCCTCCAACAACAACGGAGGGCGGAGGAGCGACGCTCACAACAACGAGCGGAGCGCCGGGTGGCTAAAGCACAGCAGGTTGGCACAGTAGGGGGCACAGGTGGTGCATCAGCCAGTCGTCTCAGTCGACCCGTGGCACCTGCTGGGTCTGCCCCGTGACCTCCTGCCAGCGGGCGTTCGACACTTCACGTGGCCTCACGGTGCACATAGCCTGGCACAAGCGTCGTGGTGACGTCACCGCCACTTAGTGGCGAATGGCGGTTGTTGTGTGTTCGCGTGCGTGTGTGCGTATGTGCGTGTGTGTGCGCGTGTTCTTGTGCGTGTGTTGTAAACATCGCCACTGGGGGAGACAAAGGCGGTCGGGCGTGTTGCTGGTCACCCACCCCCCGCGTGTGCCGTTCGGCGTTCATAGGTGCTGCTACCCGCTAACGGCACTTGCCCCTGCGGTCTGAAGGCCACACGGGGGATCTTTCTTGCTGTGTGTGTGTGTGTGTGCATTGGTCTCGGTGCGTACGCAGGACGGGGCTGCACTGGGCGTGCAAGCGAGGCCGAGGGTCCGTCGTTTCCTTCCTGCTGGAGTCCGGCGCCGACAGAGAGGCGCTCACCGCCAAGGGGGAGAAGCCGCAGCAACTCACCAGCAACGTGGCCATCCTCTCCCTGCTCGGAGGTCAGCGCCGGCGTCGTTGCGACGGCAACCGGGCAGGGCGAGCACGCACGCGCCGATCCGGCGTGGTGTGTGTAAAACTTGAGCACAGTTGAACCGCACCTACGATTGAGCACGGTTGGGTCCGTACGGTGCGAAAGAAGTTCACCATACATAAATATAAACTACTATAAACTGCACACTACACTATTATACAATACACGATAAATTACACTACTACAAACTGCACTACTCTATACTACACTACTATACACTACACTATACACTACACTACTATACACTACACTACTACAAACTGCACTACTATACACTACACAACTATACACTACACTACTATACCCTACACGACTATACGCTACTCGACTATACACTACACGACTACAAACTACACTACTATACTACACTACACTACTATACACTACACTACTATACACTACACTACTATACACTACACTACTATACACTACACTACGATACACTACACTACTATACACTACACTACTATACACTACACTACTATACACTACACTATGATACACTACACTACGATACACTACGATACACTACACTACTATACACTACACTACTATACACTACACACTACACTATACACTACACTATACACTATACTATACACTACACTACTATACACTACACTACTATACACTACACTACACACTATACTATACACTACACTATACACTACACTATACACTACACTATACACTACACTACTATACACTACACTACTATACACTACACTACTATACACTACACTACTATACACTACACTACGATACACTACACTACTATACACTACACTACTATAAACTACACTACTATACACTACACTACTATACACTACACCACGATACACTACACCACGATACACTACACTACTATACACTACACTACTATACACTACACTACTATACACTACACTACTATACACTACACTACTATACACTACTATACACTACACTACGATACACTACACTACTATACACTACACTACTATACACTACACTACTATACACTACACTACTATACACACTACTATACACTACACTACTATACACACTACTATACACTACACTACTATACACACTACTATACACTACACCACGATACACTACACTACTATACACTACACCACGATACACTACACTACTATACACTACACTACTATACACTACACTACTATACACTACACTACTATACACTACACTACGATACACTACACTACTATACACTACACTACTATACACTACACTACGATACACTACTATACACTACTATACACTACACTACTATACACTACACTACTATACACTACACTACTATACACTACTATACACTACACTATTATACACTACTATACACTACACTACGATACACTATACCACTGTACAATATTGAAAACTCCGACTGGCACGGTTGGTCTGCGTACGTTGCCGAAAGAAGTTTCAAGGTACATACGTACAGGTCAAGTCAAAGAAGTTTTAAGGTACACACGTACAGGTCAAGTCAACGAAGTTTCAAGGTACATACGTACAGGTCAAGTCAAAGAAGTTTCAAGGTACATACGTACAGGTCAAGTCAAAGAAATTTTAAGGTACATACGTACAGGTCAAGTCAAAGAAGTTTCAAGGTACATACGTACAGGTCAAGTCAAAGAAGTTTCAAGGTACATACGTACAGGTCAATTCAAAGAAGTTTCAAGGTACATACGTACAGGTCAAGTCAAAGAAGTTTCAAGGTACATACGTACAGGTCAAGTCAAAGAAGTTTCAAGGTACATACGTACAGGTCAAGTCAAAGCAGTTTCAAGGTACACACGTACAGGTCAAGTCAAAGAAGTTTCAAGGTACATACGTACAGGTCAAGTCAACGAAGTTTCAAGGTACATACGTACAGGTCAAGTCAAATAATTCTCAAGGTACATACTTACAGGTCAAGTCAAAGAAGTTTCAAGGTACATACGTACAGGTCAATTCAAAGAAGTTTCAAGGTACATACGTACAGGTCAAGTCAAAGAAGTTTCAAGGTACATACGTACAGGTCAAGTCAAAGAAGTTTCAAGGTACACACGTACAGGTCAAGTCAAAGAAGTTTCAAGGTACATACGTACAGGTCAAGTCAACGAAGTTTCAAGGTACATACGTACAGGTCAAGTCAAATAATTCTCAAGGTACATACTTACAGGTCAAGTCAAAGAAGTTTCAAGGTACATACGTACAGGTCAAGTCAACGAAGTTTCAAGGTACATACGTACAGGTCAAGTCAACGAACTTTCAAGGTACATACGTACAGGTCAAGTCAACGAACTTTCAATGTACACACGTACAGGTCAAGTCAAAGAAGTTTCAAGGTACACACGTACAGGTTAAGTCAACGAAGTTTCAAGGTACACACGTACAGGTCAAGTCAACGAAGTTTCAAGGTGCATACGTACAGGTCAAGTCAATTTGACGTTTGCTTAAGCGCGTGGAGGCAGCCTTCCCGGCACAAATCTGCCACCGAAAGCGCCATCGCATTGACACAGAGGCGGCCGGGCGTGTTGGTGGCTACGCCACCCCCTCGTGTGCCGTTACTGGCCTCCGGACCGCTCGCTAACGGCGCTTGCCCCGACAGTCTGCTACGGCTGCACAGGATCTTTGCGGTTCGCGATAGTTTTTTTTTCGTGGGTCAAGTCTGAAATCAGAATATTTGTTTGGGCCGGAGGAATCTGATGAGCATTAAAATATCCTTTTTCGCAGACGTACGGTAGTTACGCAGACGTGCGGTAGTTACACAGACGTGCGGTAGTTATACAGACGTGCGGTAGTTACAGAGACGTGCGGTAGTTACAGAGACGTACGGTAGTTACACAGACGTACAGTAGTTACACAGACGTACAGTAGTTACACAGACGTGCAGTAGTTACACAGACGTACGGTAGTTACAGAGACGTGCGGTAGTTACACAGACGTACGGTAGTTACAGAGACGTACAGTAGTTACACAGACGTACAGTAGTTACACAGACGTACGGTAGTTACAGAGACGTGCGGTAGTTACACAGACGTACAGTAGTTACAGAGACGTGCGGTTGTTACACAGACGTGCGGTAGTTACAGAGACGTGCGGTTGTTACACAGACGTGCGGTTGTTACACAGACGTGCGGTTGTTACACAGACGTGCGGTTGTTGCGTTGCGTCATAGTTGTCACGATTTCTACTCCTTGCCCGTCGAAGCATAATCCGCGAGCACCGAACAATTGGGCACGACGTTTCGCTGGTAACCGCACGCGGCCGGCATCGTCGGGCGATTATTGGTCCACCTTACAGAGACGCGGGGGGGGGGGGGGGGGTGAATCTTCTTTGCCGCAGTGGAGGAGAACGGCCACCGTGAACTGGCGCCAGCGGAGGGCGAGCTGCCCATCGTTCCCAACTACCTGCAGAGCCCCATGCTGGCCTACGTGAGCGACGCGGGGAGGAGGGTGGACGCGGAGATGCGGAGAGATTCCACGCGGGGCTCCGCATCCTCCGCTTCCTCGTCCGCCTCCTCCAACAATAACAACGACAACGACGACTCCACGGCCCTCCCCGTGAGTCACGGTGACTGCCAACGTGACGGGCGCTGTGTGTGTGTGTGTGTGGCGTGTGTTGTGGTTGTGCGTGCGGTGGAGGAGGCTCGTGAATGACACCGCTCCTAGTCAATTGGGAGGCAGTCACACCTCCAGCAACAACGGAGGGCAGAGGAGCGACGCTCACAACGAGCGGAGCGACGGGCGGCTAAAATGCAGCGGGTTTGCACAGTGCGGGGGGGGGGGTACAGCTGGTGGTGCATCTCCCGGTCGTCTCAGTCGGTGAACCTGTGGCACCTGGGTCTGTCCCGTGACCTGCCAGCGAGTTATCAGCACTTTGCGTGGCCTCAGAGTGCACATAGCCTGGCACAAGTACAACGGTGACATTACCGCCGCGTTCTGGCGAATGGCAGCTGTTGTTGTTTACACTTCGCGTGGCCTCAGAGTGCACCTGGCGTGGCACGGGAGCGGCGGTGTAGCGGTCAGCGCGCTGCGCTACGAACCCGGCCAACCAAAGTCGATTCCCGCGCACGGTCAACACCGGTGACGATTGTCTGAACCGGTCCTGGGCCTCCCCTAGGCCGACTCGGCCTCAAATTATGACCTGGTGCGGTGTGTTAGCATCGCCACTGGGGAGACAAAGGCGGCCGGGCGTGGTGCTGGCCACCCGCTTGCCCCATCGGTCTGTCAAGGCTACACGGGGGACCTTTGTCTTTGATGCAGGCCGGGGTTCCGGCACCGCAGGCAAGGGCAGCGCAGGGGGCTGCCGTCACGAACGGCGCTCCACACGGCATGGCGCCTCCGTTCCACCCCTTCTTCTTCCCAACGGCCTACCCCCTCATCAACCAAGGTGACCATGGCGGTGACCACGGCGGTGACCACGGCGGTGACCACGGCGGTGACGGCGACGACGATGATGACGGTGACGATGATGACGGCGGTGACCACGGCGACGACGACGGTGATGACGATGATGACAATAATGACGACGGTGATGACGGTGATAGCGACGGCGGTGATGACGATGATGACAATAATGACGACGGTGATGACGGCGGTGATGACGATAATGACAATAATGAGGACGGTGATGACGACGGTGATAGCGACGGTGACGACGGCGACGACGACGATGACGACGGTGATGACGACGGTGATGACGACGGTGATAGCGATGACGACGATGACAATAATGACGACGACGGTGACGGCGGTGACGGCGACGATGACGGCGGTGACGGCAACGGTGACGACGGTGATAGCGACGACGACGACGACAATAATGACGACGGCGATGACGCGAATGTCACCGACAGACATGGAGTCGCTTATGATTGACAGTCGTAGCGCGTTTGTACGACGACGACGACGACGACGTTGTCGGTGGCAATGCTGCCGACGATGATGTTGTTGACGTTGGCGACGGCGCAGAGGAGCTGGTGGTGAAAGTTCGACTCCAGCCCGGATGCACGGGAGCGCCCGTGGACGTGGACTTTGTGGAGGTGGAGCTGAGCCGGCGGGACCTCACCATGGCCTCGCTGGTGCACACGTGCAGCCTGGAGCTCGGGGTGGATCCGGACAAGGTGACGCGCGTGCGCAAGCTGCCCAACACGCGGCTGCGCAAGGTACGGAACAAATGCCGGTGGTGTAACGTTGCCCGGATAGGCGCACGCAACTTCTCGGCGAGGCGACGCTATTTGTTAACACCAACACGTTACGCTCCGCGTGGAGGCGGTAACCGCCGGCCCGCTCTTAACTGACGCACGCCGTCGCTCGCCAAGGCGGCATCTCGGACACACGAGCGTGACCCGGCCAGGTGCGCTACTGAGCGGCGGGTGCGCCGACTGGAGGCTCGACCCTTCTTCGGAGGCGTCTTCGCGTATGCGTCCTTCATTCTTGACACGGGCAGCCTCGGGCCCCCCGCGAGGAGGACGCTTATCTTCTTCTTTGGTTCTTTCGGTAAAGTCGCCACGTAGAATGAGAATAACGTAATAAAATAACACGATAAAATTCTCACGACGTTTCGGCCACAACGCAAGCGGCCGTCTTCAGGTGAAAGGTACAGAACTGTCGGGACGACATTGAAGCTCTGTCGTCCCTGTGTCGGATGGTGGCGGGTTTAACGACACATTTATATTTATTCACGCGATCTAACCCAAAAGCCTACATTATGGATTATATTGGTCACGAAAAGCCTACTGCGTGTTAAACCGAGCGAATGGCGATCCAGCATCAACGGTCAGTCGCCTCCCCATCACTCTTCCACCGCTACTAACAAAGGTGCTGTGACCACGACAGGGAAACAGTAACCACAGACACGCCTGGTGACCCATAGGCTATGGACCCATGGACTGAATGCGTTCCCCGTGTCCGTCTCGCCGTATCTCCGTGTGTCGCCACGTCTCAGGACAAGGACCTGACCCGCCTCGCCGACTTCCAGGAGCTGGAGCTCGTCCTGGGTGGGGGCGTGGGAGGCGAATTGGGGGGGCTGTCGGTGGTGGGCTCGCAAGACTCGCTCGCCGAGAAGCCGTGTTTTAATGCGCGGGCCTCCAAACTCACCTACTAGCCGTTAGTCCTAGCCCTATCGTAGCCCAATCCTAGCTCAATCCTAGCCTAGCCCTATCCTAGGCCAATCCTAGCCTCGCCCTATCCTAGCCCTAGCCTAGCCCTAGCCTAGCCCCGTCCTAGCCCAATCCTAGCCCAATCCTAGCCTAGCCCTAGCCTAGCCCTATCCTAGCCCTAGCCCTAGCCTAGCCCCGTCCTTGCCCAATCCTAGCCTAGCCCTAACCTAGCCCCAGCCTAGCCCAATCCTAGCCTAGCCCTAACCTAGCCCCGTCCTAGCCTAGCCCCGTCCTAGCCCAATCCTAGCCCAATCCTAGCCCTAGCCTAGCCCTAGCCCTAGCCTAGCCCTGCCCTGCCCTCCCCTAGCCTAACCATAGCCTAGCCCTAGCCTAGCCCTGCCCTGCCCTGCCCTGCCATAGCCTAGCCTAGCCCTAGCCTAGCCCTGCCCTAGCCCTAGCCTAGCCCTGCCCTGCCCTGCCCTGCCATAGCCTAGCCCTAGCCTAGCCCTGCCCTAACCATAGTCCTTACCCTAGCCCTAACCTAACCCTAGCCCTAACCTAACCCTAGCCCTAACTTAGCCCTAACCCTAGCCCTAGCCCTAACCCTAGCTCTTACCCTAGCCCTAACATAACCTAACCCTAGCCCTAACTTAGCCCTAACCCTAGCCCTAACCCTAGCTCTAACCCTAACCCTAGCCTTAACCCTAGCCCTAACCTAATCCTAACCCTAGCCTTAACCCTAGCCCTAACCTAACCCTAGTCCTAACCTAGGCCTAGCCCTAACCCTAGCCTAGTCCTAGCCCTAATCTTCACTTCAGCTCTCTCTGTAACTGTAACCTCAGCCTAAACCTCTAACACACACTGTGATCGATACCCCTAAGTTTAACCCTACTTCTACCCTTAGGCCTGGTCTAAACCCCAAACCCTAACTAGCCTTAGCCTAAACCCATAAACCTAACCAGCTCAAACACCTAACCCTAACAATCCCTAACTACAAACCGAACTCCTATCTCCACCCATAGCCCTCAAACATATCCATAGCTCCAACAACTAACCCTTAACATTAACTCTCACCCAAACTCACCCTCTAACCACAAGTTGTTACGTAACTTAACCTTAACCCAAACATTCACCCTTAATCTAACATTAACCCTCAACATCACCCTAACACCTGACATTAACTCTGATCTCATCGTATCCCTAACCCTAGCGCTAACAACTCACCCCCACTTCTAACCTTATTCCTAACCCCAGACTTAAAACCCAAACGATAACCTCCATCATACCCCCCAACTCCAACCTTAGCCCTAGCTTAAACCCGTTGCACCGTTAACACCACATCTAACCCCACATCTCCAACCGTAACATTCACCATCATAAAAACCCTGACCCGAACCTAATGACAAGCATTAGACGTTGCCTTTGGGCAGTTTTACAATTTTTTAATGACAATTGCAGTGATGAATAGGTCAGTCTTTCTCTCCCTTTCCAATGGTTCCTAATGGCCGTGTTGGGGAGACACAGCCAGCAAGGCTGAGATCTTTGATTTCAGTCCCTGTTTCAGCTGCCTGTGGGTTACAAACCTCAGCCTGGCCACTGGTGATAGCACAAGATAGAAATTATTTGAATATTAAAATAAATGACGGTTAGTGTAATATATGCATATACATATATAAATAAAATTGAGGCATTATAATTTATTGTTTGGGCGGAATGCTTATTTTGAAATTATGGCCTTGGGATCTTTCCAATATATTGAGTGTGTTTAAGTTGAAGTTTCCTGTGAAGAAAATGTTGACGATGGTGAGGTCTTAAAGCCATGTATTCTTACTTGGATATCCTGGAACTTGGAGCAGAGTCTCAAGACCCTGAGACCCGGTCTCAAGACCCTGAGACCTGGTCTCCTGGAGCCGAGTCTCAAGACCCTGAGACCCGGTCTCCTGGAGCAGAGTCTCAAGACCCTGAGACCCGGTCTCCTGGAGCCGAGTCTCAAGACCTTGAGACCCGGTCTCCTGGATCCGAGTCTCAAGATGCTGAGACCCGGTCTCCTGGAGCAGAGTCTCGAGACACTGAGACCCGGTCTCCTTGCGTGTCGATATGGAATTTGGTAAATTGTTATGAATGTCGGTGTGGGTAATTTTTTTAAAATGTATTTGCATCTGGAGCAATAAAATGTAAGTACTGAAACGATAATGGTCACAGGCACTCATCATTGGTTTATATTGAAGTCATCCATCATGGCCTCTACACCCCCCCCCCCCTCACGCCTGTGCTGAGCCAAGGAATGAGCGAGCAGTTTCAGGGCTGCGCTTTTGCCCTCGCATATGAAGAGGTGGGCGGCGCTGTAGGAAATCCGAAGCCGATGGCGAAGAGTGACGAAGCGATGTGCCTGTGTTTAATCGGCGCGCGTACCCCCACCGCTGTGACACACGGTCGAGTGACACATGGTTGAGTGACACGGTTGAGTGACACACGGTTGAGTGACACGGTTGAGTAACACGCGGTTGAGTGACACGGTTGAGTGACACGGTTGAGTGACACGCGGTTGAGTGACACACGGTTGAGTGACACACGGTTGAGTGACATGGTTGAGTGACACGGTTGAGTGACACACGGTTGAGTGACACACGGTTGAGTGACACACGGTTGAGTGACACACTGTCGAGTGACACGGTCGAGTGACACGGTCGAGTGACACACGGTTGAGTGACACGGTTGAGTGACACGGTTGAGTGACACACGGTTGAGTGACACACGGTTGAGTGACACACGGTTGAGTGACACGGTTGAGTGACACGGTTGAGTGACACACGGTTGAGTGACACGGTTGAGTGACACGGTTGAGTGACACACGGTTGAGTGACACACGGTTGAGTGACACACGGTTGAGTGACACGGTTGAGTGACACACGGTTGAGTGACACGGTGGAGTGACACACGGTTGAGTGACACACGGTCGAGTGACACACGGTTGAGTGACACGGTTGGGTGACACGGTTGAGTGACACGCGGTTGAGTGACACACGGTTGAGTGACACACGGTTGAGTGACACGGTTGAGTGACACGGTTGAGTGACACACGGTTGAGTGACACACGGTTGAGTGACACGGTTGAGTGACACGCGGTTGAGTGACACGGTTGAGTGACACGGTTGAGTGACACACGGTTGAGTGACACGGTTGAGTGACACACGGTTGAGTGACACGGTTGAGTGACACGGTTGAGTGACACACGGTTGAGTGACACACGGTTGAGTGACACGGTGGAGTGACACACGGTTGAGTGACACACGGTCGAGTGACACGCGGTTCAGTGACACGGTTGAGTGACACACGGTTGAGTGACACACGGTTGAGTGACACGGTCGAGTGACACATGGTAGTATATTGCACTATACACTCCACTATTTACTACTATACACTACACTATACACTACACTATTTAATACTATACACCACACTATACACTACACTATACACGACACTATACACTTCACTATACACTACACTATACACTACACTACACACTACACTATACACTACACCATACACCACACTATACACTACACTATACTATACACTACACTATATACTACACTGTACACTACACTATACACTACACTATACACTACACTATACACTACACTACACACTACACTATACACTACACCATACACCACACTATACACTACACTATGCACTATACTATACACTACACTACACACTACACTACACTATACACTACACTATACACTACACACTACACTATACACTACAATTGAACCTCATGGCGGTACCCCGGGGTTCCACAGTACCCCGGCTCTCGCACGATGTCCGTGATGCAGTCACTTTTAGTCTGTTGATGGTCGGCGATGCGGCAATCGACTCATCTCGACGAGCTGTACTCACGATGCGCCGCTACGGTGCGTACGAGTGTCGAGGAGAGATATACGCGGTGCGCGCTCTTCTGCGGATGCCACTGAGGTCGGACAGATGTTTGCGTTGCAACACGAGGTTTGCACCGACAAACCGCCAGTAATTAAGGGGAGAAGCGGGTGCAGCCGAGGTCGAACAGGTGGGTACGCTGTGACCGGAGGTCAGAGATGGGGGTGTGATGATAAAGGATTAATGGAGCAACAGGCGCTGGCCTGGCGGCGGCTCGAGGAGCAGCACTTGAGGACTCGGAATGAGGAGGCATATATGAGGGGAGTGTGCGTAAGCGGAGTTGTTGTTGTTTCCGGGGACGAAGAGCGAAGACGTCTCGCCGCTGCCGCTCCAGCCGTCAACGGGACCTCAACCCTCACTCCGTCGCCGGGCGGGTGATGGCTGAACCCCCCGCCCGGAACAGACGGGTGAGAGGGTCTCAGGGGAGCGTAGGTGAAGGCAGCGGTGGAGATGCAGAGTCGCCGAGTACGGAACTGCTGTGTGCGGAGACGCTGAGTGTGGAGACGCTGAGTGCGGAGACGCTGAGTGCGGAGACGCTGAGTGCGGAGACGCTGAGTGCGGAGACGCTGAGTGCGGAGACGCTGAGTGCGGAGACGCTGAGTGCGGAGACGCTGAGTGCGGAGACGCTGAGTGCGGAGACGCTGAGTGCGGAGACGCTGAGTGCGGAGACGCTGAGTGTGGAGACGCTGTGTGTGGAGACGCTGAGTGTGGAGACGCTGAGTGTGGAGACGCTGAGTGTGGAGACGCTGTGTGTGAAGACGCTGTGTGTGGAGACGCTGAGTGTGGAGACGCTGTGTGAGAGACGCTGAGTGCGGAGACACTGAGTGTAGAGACGCTGTGTGTGGAGACGCTGAGTGTGGAGACGCTGAGTGTGGAGACGCTGAGTGTGGAGACGCTGTGTGTGAAGACGCTGTGTGAGAGACGCTGTGTGTGGAGACGCTGAGTGTGGAGACGCTGTGTGTGGAGACGCTGAGTGTAGAGACGCTGAGTGCGGAGTCGCTGTGTGAGGAGTCGCCAATTGCAGGATAAGTGAGGTACAGAATGGATAAGAGCGGGGAGAAGTCAAGTGTAAGTGACCGCACAGATAGTTATAGGAGTGCCTCCAACTGGCGTGAGAACAGGTGAAATAAAGTGGAAGCAGGTGACTTGTTACAACGTGTCGGTGTGAGTGATTTAACAAGACACTACACGAGCGTTCAGGGTTTCAGCGTAATCGTCCTCGCTGCGTTTCGACATTGCGGAGTTGCACGGATTTCGGATTGGTACCCGAGTCACGGAGTGAAGTTCACCCCTGGTAAAAAAAGTGTCCCAGTAATAAAATATTTAATTGCCTCGGCCATTTTGTATTATTTGGTACCCCAGGGTACCGCCGTGGGGATCAACTGTACATGCTTTAGCGGCTTCACTATACACTACACTGTACACTACACTGTACACTATACACTACACTATACACTACACTGTACACTACACTGTACACTACACTATACTACTATACACTACACTATGCACTACACTATATACTACACTATACACTACACTATACACTGCACTATACACTACAGAACTATATACACTACACTACTATATACATTACACTATACACTACACCACTATATACACTACACTACACTATACACTACACTATACACTATAATATATAATATACACTACACTATACACTACACTATAATATATAATATACACTACACTATACACTACACTATACACTACACTATACACTATACACTACACTACACACTACACTACACACTACACTATACACTACAATATGCACTATACACTACACTATAGACTACACTATACACTACACACTACACTATATACTACACTATACACTACACTACACACTACACTATACACTACACTATACACTACAATATGCACTATACACTACACTATAGACTACACTATACACTATAATATATAATATACACTACACTATAATATATAATATACACTACACTATACACTACACTATAATATATAATATACACTACACTATATTATATAATATACACTACACTATAATATATAATATAATATACACTATACACTACACTATCAACTAATATACACTATAATATGCACTACACACTACACTATAATATATAATATACACTACACTATAGTATATAATATACACTATATACTATAATATAATATACACTACACTATACACTAATATAAACTACACTATACACTACCAAACACTATACACTACACTATAATATACACTACACTATAATATAATATACACTACACTATACACTACACTATAATATATTATATAATATACACTATACACTACACTATAAACTAATATACACTATAATATACACTACACACTACACTATAATATATAATATACACTACACTATAGTATATAATATACACTATAATATAATATACACTACACTATACACTAATATAAACTACACTATACACTACACAACACTATACACTACACTATAATATACACTACACTATAATATAATATATAATATACACTACACTATACACTACACTATAATATATAATATACACTACACTATAATATATAATATACACTATAATATACACTACACTATAATATAATATATAATATACACTACACTATAATATATAATATAAACTACACTATAATATACACTATAATATACACTATAATATAATATATAATATACACTACACTATACACTACACAACACTATACACTACACTATACACTATAATATACACTACACTATAGTATATAATATACACTACACTATAATATATAATATACACTATACACTACACTATAATATATTATACACACTACACTATAAACACTATACACTCCACTATAATATATAATATAATGTATAATATACACTACACTATAATATATACTATACACTATACGTTACACTATAATATATAATATACACTATACACTACACAACACTATACACTACACTATAATATATAATATACACTACACTATAATATATAATATACACTACACTAGAATATAATATACACTACACTATACACTACACTATACACTATACTATACACTATAATATATAATATACACTATAATATACACTATACACTACACTATAATATATAATATACACAATACACTACACTATAATATATAATATACACTATACACTACACTATATTATATAATCTACACTATACACTATAATATACACTATAATATAATATACACTATACGTTACACTATAATATACAATATACACTACACTATAATATACTATATAATATACACTATAATATAATATATAATATACACTATACACTACACTATAATATACTATATAATATACACTATAATATAATATATAATATACACTACACTATAATATATAATATACACTACACTATAATATATAATATACACTATACACTACACTATAATATAATATATAATATACACTACACTATACACTAATATACACTACACTATACACTACACAACACATTACACTATACACTACACTATAGTATATATATACACTACACTATAATATATAATATACACTACACTATAATATATAATATACACTACACTATAATATATAATATACACTACACTATATTATATAATATACACTACACTATAATATATAATATAATATACACTATACACTACACTATCAACTAATATACACTATAATATGCACTACACACTACACTATACTATATAATATACACTACACTATAGTATATAATATACACTATACACTATAATATAATATACACTACACTATACACTAATATAAACTACACTATACACTACCCAACACTATACACTACACTATAATATACACTACACTATAATATAATATACACTACACTATACACTACACTATAATATATTATATAATATACACTATACACTACACTATAAACTAATATACACTATAATATACACTACACACTACACTATAATATATAATATACACTACACTATAGTATATAATATACACTATAATATAATATACACTACACTATACACTAATATAAACTACACTATACACTACACAACACTATACACTACACTATAATATACACTACACTATAATATAATATATAATATACACTACACTATACACTACACTATAATATATAATATACACTACACTATAATATATAATATACACTATAATATACACTACACTATAATATAATATATAATATACACTACACTATAATATATAATATAAACTACACTATAATATACACTATAATATACACTATAATATAATATATAATATACACTACACTATACACTACACAACACTATACACTACACTATACACTATAATATACACTACACTATAGTATATAATATACACTACACTATAATATATAATATACACTATACACTACACTATAATATATTATACACACTACACTATAAACACTATACACTCCACTATAATATATAATATAATGTATAATATACACTACACTATAATATATACTATACACTATACGTTACACTATAATATATAATATACACTATACACTACACAACACTATACACTACACTATAATATATAATATACACTACACTATAATATATAATATACACTACACTAGAATATAATATACACTACACTATACACTACACTATACACTATACTATACACTATAATATATAATATACACTATAATATACACTATACACTACACTATAATATATAATATACACAATACACTACACTATAATATATAATATACACTATACACTACACTATATTATATAATCTACACTATACACTATAATATACACTATAATATAATATACACTATACGTTACACTATAATATACAATATACACTACACTATAATATACTATATAATATACACTATAATATAATATATAATATACACTATACACTACACTATAATATACTATATAATATACACTATAATATAATATATAATATACACTACACTATAATATATAATATACACTACACTATAATATATAATATACACTATACACTACACTATAATATAATATATAATATACACTACACTATACACTAATATACACTACACTATACACTACACAACACATTACACTATACACTACACTATAGTATATATATACACTACACTATAATATATAATATACACTACACTATAATATATAATATACACTACACTATAATATATAATATACACTACAATATAATATATAATATACACTATACACTGCACTATAATATAATATATAATACACTATAATATATAATATACACTATACACTACACTATAATATATAATATACACTACACTATAGTATATAATATACACTATAATATATAATATACACTATAATATATAATATACACTATAATATATAATATAATATATAATATACACTATAGTATATAATATACTATATAATATATACGTTACACTATAAATTGTAAATTCTGAAGTTGCTTCAATCTTCCGACACGAATCGGGCCACGTTAACCGACACACAGTCGACGGTATCGATTTAAAGTAATCGATGACGATTAAAACAACGTTAACGATTCCTGTCGAATGAATGGGTGACTGGATCGAAATAATTTTGCTTCTTCCCCCCCCACCACCACTCTCCACCGTGCAATCTTTTTTTATGAATTGTCAACGATAAATTGTCCTCGTAAGTATCGAGGGGAAGTCCGTTATTCGCGCTTAACTCGAAGGGGATCGATAAATGGCCGTTTAAGAACGAAACACTCGCAGCATCGTTTCAACGGGATCGGGCACAGATTTCGATTCCTCCGTTGCTCAAGAGGAATCGAAACTCTAATAGATTTGTTTTGGCGCTCGATTTCTCCTATTATAATTGGTTTGGGGTCAATGGGAATCGTTCCGGGTCCGGAATCGTTCCGCGAATCGGCCTACCGATCCCAGCTTTTCAAGGCAACGTGGTGGGTTAAGCGGTCTTTCGTTTTGTCGAAATTTTTTTTGTTTTACGATCGGGATTTTTTGTTGTCGTTGTCGTCGTCTCTGACGAAGAAAGTCTCGACAAGGCGGCTGGGACGGGGTGTGCCATGGCTCATTTCGTGGCGCCGTTGATCCAGGACAACCACAACGGATGGGGGCCCTGCGCGATCCCCGAACAGTTTAAGGACATGCCCTACCAGCCCTTCAGCAAGGCCGATCGCCTCGGCAAGGTGGGGGGGAATTGCACAATAATTACACAACAACAGCAGCAGCAACAATTAAACGCTTTTTTTAAGTCTTTGTTTTTTTTTAATGGGTTCATTGTAACGCGTTTGGGCGGGGCGGGGTGGGGGGGATTTTTAGGTTTGCTCAGGCTTCTCGTACAATGACCAGGCCTAAAAAAAGTTGGATTTTTTTTTTTTAAATGTAAATAAATAATCGTCAGGTAAGTTTCAATTTTAACAAACGAACAATGAGGGGATTTTTTGTATTATTATTACGTGCGGGGCGGTAAGCGGTTGCTTGGAAGCGTTTAATACTTTGTTCGATACGTCGCTGGGGATATTTGCGTAAGCCTAGCTCAGCAGGCCGCAGGCTGAGATGCGTTAAAAAGTCACGGCTTATTATGCGACATTCCGCTGTTAAACAAGACTTAAATAGTCTTAAAGTTCACGATTCGTTGAACTGCGCGTGTCTAATTGCTCGCACTCGTTCGAATTGCTTACTCCGTGTCCCTCACGTGGCCAGAATTCACCTTCTGTGAGATGCATCCAAGCCTTGGATTCGAACCTTGACTCCAGGATCTCAGCGGTGATAGTTGAGTGTCTCCAACTTGGCCATCATGAATACCTTGAGGGAGGGAGAGAGAGACGCCCACACCCAGGGGTTGAACCCTCAACCCAGGATCTCAGCAGTGATAGTTGAGTGTCTCCAACTTGGCCATCATGAATACCTTGAGGGAGGGAGAGAGAGACGCGCACACCCAGGGTTTGAACCCTCAACCCAGGATCTCAGCAGTGATAGTTGAGTGTCTCCAACTTGGCCATTATGAATCTCTTGAGGGAGGGAGAGAGAGACGCCCACACCCAGGGTTTGAACCCTCAACCCAGGATCTCAGCAGTGATAGTTGAGTGTCTCCAACTTGGCCATCATTAATCCCTTGAGGGAGGGAGAGAGAGACGCGCACACCCAGGGGTTGAAGCCTTAACCCAGGATCTCGGCAGTGATAGTTGAGTGTCTCCAACTTGGCCATTATGAATCCCTTGAGAGAGGGAGAGAGAGACGCGCACATCCAGGAGTTGAACCCTCAACCCAGGATCTCAGCAGTGATAGTTAAGTGTCTCCAACTTGGCCATCATTAATACCTTGAGGGAGAGAGAGAGATACCCCACACCCAGGGTTTGAACCCTCAACCCAGGATCTCAGCGGTGATAGTTGAGTGTCTCCAACTTGGCCATTATGAATACCTTGAGAGAGAGGGAGAGAGAGATGCCCACACCCAGGGTTTGAACCCTCAACCCAGGATCTCAGCGGTGATAGTTGAGTGTCTCCAACTTGGCCATCATTAATCCCTTGAGGGAGGGAGAAAGAGACGCCCACACCCAGGGTTTGAACCCTCAACCCAGGATCTCAGCGGTGATAGTTGAGTGTCTCCAACTTGGCCGTCATGAATACCTTGAGGGAGGGAGAGAGACGCCCACACCCAGGGTTTGAACCCTCAACCCAGGATCTCAGCGGTGATAGTTGTGTCTCCAACTTGGCCATCATTAATCCCTTGAGAGAGAGAGAGACGCCCACACCCAGGGTTTGAACCCTCAACCCAGGATCTCAGCAGTGATAGATTAGTGTCTCCAACTTGGCAATCATTAATCCCTTGAGGGAGGGAGAGAGAGACGCCCACACCCAGGGTTTGAACCCTCAACCCAGGATCTCAGCAGTGATAGTTGAGTGTCTCCAACTTGGCCATTATGAATCCCTTGAGGGAGGGAGAGAGAGACGACCACACCCAGGGTTTGAACCCTCAACTCAGGATCTCAGCGGTGATAGTTGAGTGTCTCCAACTTGGCCATTATGAATCCCTTGAGGGAGGGAGAGAGAGACGACCACACCCAGGGTTTGAACCCTCAACCCAGGATCTCAGCAGTGATAGTTGAGTGTCTCCAACTTGGCCATCATGAATACGTTGAGGGAGAGAGAGACGACCACGCCCAGGGTTTTAACCCTCAACCCAGGATCTCAGCAGTGATAGTTGAGTGTCTCCAACTTGGCCATCATTAATCCCTTGAGCGAGAGACGACCACGCCCAGGGTTTTAACCCTCAACCCAGGATCTCAGCAGTGATAGTTGAGTGTCTCCAACTTGGCCATCATTAATCCCTTGAGAGAGAGAGAGACGCCCACACCCAGGGTTTGAACTCTCAACCCAGGATCTCAGCAGTGATAGTTGAGTGTCTCCAACTTGGCCATCATTAATACCTTGAGGGAGAGAGAGAGACTCCCACACCCAGGGTTTGAACCCTCAACCCAGGATCTCAGCGGTGATAGTTGAGTGTCTCCAACTTGACCATTATGAATACCTTGAGAGAGAGGGAGAGAGAGATGCCCACACCCAGGGTTTGAACCCTCAACCCAGGATCTCAGCGGTGATAGTTGAGTGTCTCCAACTTGGCCATCATTAATCCCTTGAGAGAGAGAGAGACGCGCACACCCATGGTTTGAACCCTCAACCCAGGATCTCAGCAGTGATAGTTGAGTGTCTCCAACTTGGCCATTTTGAATCCCTGGAGAGAGAGACGCCCACACCCAGGGTTTGAACCCTCAACCCAGGATCTCGGAGGTGAAAGCTCAACATTGCCATTACGAGCCCCAGAGAGAGAGAGACACCCTGATCCATTGTTTAAATCCTCAGTACCTCTGACCCCGGCTATTATGAACCCCCTCATCGTTGTGATTTTGTTGCAGGTTGCTGATTGGACCGGATCCACATACCAGGACAAGCGCTACACAAGTGCGTGTGATTAACTATTACATTTACTCACAAATTGCGGGGGGGGGGGAGGGGGGGGATATATAAAAAAAAACATTAACAATTGTATTTTTTTAATTCTTTTAACCGATTAAATTAGTGCTTTGTAAAAAAAAAAACATTTACTCACGAACTTACTCGCCACACTGCAGGTCACAATCACTTGTCGTATCTGCGGCATTTCCCACACTGCAGGGACTCGCTCACCCGCTTGCACAAATACATTCAATCACAAATTTACCCACGAACTTACTCGCCACACTGCAGGTCACACCCACTTGCCGTATCCGCTTAATTTACTCGCACTACTCCACACTTGGGATTTCCGTCCCGTCGTTTCTTTTCCCAAGCTCTTGTGACTTTGCTCAATTCGAGAAAAGCGTCAACACTCAACGATTACAGCTTTAATGGTGCTGTTTGTCGCTGGTCGTTTTCTGTCTGAGGCTCAGCAATACAGTGGACTCCCATTATCCGCAAGTGGTTTGTTTGATTTGCGGCATTACCTGTGCACCTGAGATTTTGACATTAACAACTCATGGATTATTACTTGAGCCCAAATTAATAATCTTAAAGCAGTTATACATCGTTATTCTTGAAAATGTTTATTACAAGTCGCGCGCTTAAACGGAAGAAAAATGTTTCTCGGGTTAATCCGAAATCCACGTGATCGCCCCTGCAGTACAGTAGTTGCCACATCTTTACGACGGTGGGGCATAGTTTGATTGATGTTGATTGGCGCGGCTCTGCTCTCCACTTAGTGGGTCGAGCCTTCTGCGGGGCGGGAACAGGAAAGTGTTATCACTGAACACGCGCGTCGGTCGGTCATATTCATTCTCAATCGAAACTTTTGCCGATGTTCGTGGATTTTGGCACAGAGATCCGGCGGAAAATGTTAATAAATTTGGATTATCCGCGATTTGGAATTATGAGCGGCCGTCCTCACCGTCATTAGCGCGGATAATCGGGAGTGCTCCTGTGCATAATGACTCATCGCAGCTTTTTGCGTAAAAGGTCGTAAAATTAATGTGTACAAGATTACTGCTGTGTGTGTGCGACTCGGAATATGTCGGTGTGTTATGTGGGAGTATATCTGTGTGTGGTGTGTGTGCGCGCGCGTCTGAGTAGACAAATATTCGTCCCAGTTTGGCGGGGGTAGTCAGTACGCGTACTTCCACGAGGAGGATGAGGGCAGCTTCCAGCTGGTGGACACCACCCGCGTGCAGAAATCCATCTTCCAGAAGAACCGGATGAAGTTCACGCAGGTCTTGTGCAGACGCACGCGCACGTGTATACGTAAACACACACATGTGTGTGTGTGTGTGTGCACACACACATCTACCCATAGTTGTCAACCCATACGGTTTAGCCGTTTTCTCGTACAGGGAAATTGAGTATTTCAGGTCCACACGGCGTACAGCCGTTTGTGATGGCACTTTGGAGGATGAACGTTGAGATTGATAAGGGGCACGGGGTGACCAATAAGGTCCGAGTTGCTCCGTAATAAGGTAGGGCACTGATAAGGGGTTGACCGGTGTGTCTACGTACGTAGATTTGTATGCATAGGTTTTGTTGGCGGGGGTAGGATCGCGTAAACATAAATGTGTCATTAAACCCGCCACAACCCAACACAGTCTTTTAGTAAGGTTTGTCACGTAAACCGAACCTTGTGAATTCGTTACTGGTTCAGCATTACCGGTGTGTTCCAGAGTAAACACACTTCAACATTTAAGAAAGCCTGCGTGTTAACCTGATACATGTTTATGTATATGCATCCACACGTGTTTGCATACACACGCGTACTTTTCTCCTTAACACCTCTAGCACTCGCCCCGTGACCAACACAACTACTTTTTACTCCACGATTACCCTTAATACAACCCCTACCACTAGCCCTAATAACTGATATACGAGTGCTTTGATATACGAGTGCTTTGGATTACAAACACGTTTCCGGAACGAATTATGCTCGCAATCCAAGGATTTACTGTACTTCTAGCCTCAACTTGAACCTTGCGCCTAACACTACCTCTAGCAACTACCCCTGCCCCTAACATACCCCCAACTCTAGCCCTGCCAAGAATACCACTACTTCTAGCCCAAACCTGAACCTTGCACCTCTAACACTATCCCTGCCTCGAACACTCCCCCCTAGCGCTACGCCTAACACTACCGCCACCCGTAACACGCTGTTGTGTGTGTCTCTCTCTCTGCAGCAACGGAACATGCGCCGTGAGAAGGAGCGCAGGCTGCAGATGCAGGCGCTGAACATGCAGACCCTGTCCAAGAGCGCCAAGCAGAAGGAGAGGTCCGCCCTTGTTACGAATCGTCGTTGCCCGGTGGCCATTCTGTTGCACGTGACGCAGCTGTCGCCCTTCATGGGACTCGTCGTTGACTGTGGGCCGTGTCCGTGTGTGTGCGTGGCGTGTGTGTGTGTGCGTGGCGCGTGTGTGTGTGCGTGTGTGTGCATGGCGTTTGTGTGTGCGTGTGTGTGCGCGTGGCGGGTGTGTGTGTGTTAGAGACCGGCAAAGGATTCAGAAACTGCAGAAGCAGTTTGGAGGGAGACAAAGATGGGATCAGAAGGGGCAGGTAAGACCATCAAGTGGTCGTCGTTGTTGTCTTGTTGTTTGTGTGTGTGTGGTGTTGTGGGGAGCGGTGGGGTAGCAGTTAGCGCGCTGCGCTATGAACCCGGCAACCTGGGTTTGATTCCCGCTCACAGCCAACACCCATGACGATTATCTGAACAGGTCCTGGGCCTCCCCTAGGTCGACTCGGCCTCACATGAGTACCTGGTGCGGTGTGTAAACATCGCCACTGGGGAGACAAAGGCGGTCGGGCGGGGTGCTGGCCACCCATCATATACCGTTCTGGCCTTCTATAGGTGCTCGCTAACAGCACTTGCCCCTACAGTCTGTTAAGGCTACACGGGGGATCTTTGTTTTTGCGTGGTGCTGGCCACCGACCCACCCCCCTCCCCCCTGCGTGCATTGTTGGCCTTGATAGGTGCCACTCGCTAACAGCACTTTGCCTCAACAGTCTGTTTAAAGGCTCTACGGGGAGTATATGTCTTTGTTATGTATCTCAGTGAGTGTGCTCTGTGTGTGTATCTGAATGTGTTTACAGTAGAACCTTGGATTGCGAGAATATTTTGTTCCGGAAATGTGTTTGTAATCCAAAGCACTCGTACATCAGTTGTGATCACGTGACGTTCGGCAGTACAAAGCGTGTACACGTACACTACTCATAGTGCAAGACCCTCGCTCGTTTATCAAATTAATATTTATTTACAATTTTTTGCTCGTCTTGCAAAACACTCGCAGGCCAAGTTACTCGCGATCCAAGGTTTTACTGTATCTGTGTGTGCTTGCATCTCTCGCTGTATACTCTACATCTCTGGTACACGTGTATCTCTATGTAGATCCGTCTCTGTACATCTCTGTGTGTGTCTCTACATCCTGACGTGTTTATCTCTGTCTGTATCCGTGTGTGTGCTTTCTCGCCTGTTGTCTGTTATCTCGGTGTGTGTTCCTGTACATATCTGTAGCACCATAGTTGGAACGGCACCTCGTACCGTCAGGGGGGAGGGGCTGCAGCGCCAGCCCAAGAGGGGAGGGGCTGCTGGGGGCTGCTGTGGGCTCGGGATCCCCAGACAGCTAAGCCCCTCGACGCCCCCAACGGGGGCGGGAGGGCTGCGGGGGGTCTAGGATCCCTCGCAGCCCCACCCCTCGATGGGCAAGGGGCATCAAAGGGGACCTCCCCAGCCGATCTGGGACCAGTTGAAAGCCGAATACCAGCAGCTAGATAGGACCCTGGACCCCCTCGACTCGCTGGCCGGTGGTGGGACTCTGGGACTCCCGGCCCCGCTGCCCTTGTAAGGGCGCGGGGCCGAGGAAGCCAGAGTCTAGACCCGCACCTTGGCTGGGTGGGGTCAGGGTAGCCTCCCCTAGGGTGACTATAGCCCGAGGACCCTAGAGCATTGCCAGTGTCACGGCACGCTAGGAGTAGGCTGTGTCCCCCAGGCTGTGTCGGTGTGTGAGGAGGACTGTCGGAGTGCTGTGTTGCAATAAAGAAGTTACCTACCCGAAGTGTCTCCGGAAGCCCACTACATATCTACGGCTCCGCTAATGCGTTTCTCTGCCTGCATCCCCTCGTCCGTGTGTCTGCGCGCGAGCAGCAGAAGCCACGCGACTCCTCCGTGGAGGTCCGCAGCGACTGGGACGTGAAGGAGGAGATGGATTTCCCGCGCCTCATGAAGATGAGATACGTGGACGTGGCTGAGCCCGTTGACATGTGAGGCTCCACCACTTCACAGCGTCGGCAGTATCGTCAGTCGGAATCGGCGCCGTCGGTAGCAGCAGCGCTACCGGCAGACACTGTTGCAGCAACGGCAGTATCGCCATCATCAGCACTATCATCGGCAGTAGTATCAACAGGAACAACACTAATACTAATCTTGAATAAACACAAGATCCAGGTCCGTTTCAACACATTACATAAAATCCGTGATCTGGTTCCGTCTGTAAAAGATGTGATTCCGGACATACAATACCCTGGTGTCTACAAACTAAGTTGCCTCTGTGGTAGTAGTTACATTGGAGAAACCAAACGCCATATCTCGGACCGCATTCGTGAACATAAAGCAGACCTTAAACACGGTAGGACCAACACCTCGGCCGTAGCAGATCATTGTTCTAATTCAGTAGGCTCACATGCCATTGACTTTTCCAAGACGGAGGTTCTTTGTAAGCCATCTGGCTTCCATGAGAGATTCGTTCATGAGACTATCCACATATACAAACACAGAGACAATTTCAACCGAGAAGATGGATTCTATCTTAGCAATCATTGGAAAGATTTGATAAATCATTTCAGTTCTTGATTGATTGTTCACGCTTACAGTGCCTTTCAGACAGCATACATAAAAACAAATTTCGTCTCCCCCCTCCTCTTTTCAAAAAATAGATGGACTAGTCCTGGCAAACTGCCATCGTTGCGCGTGACGCAAACGTTATTTATATATATATAAATAAATAAACATGCCGTTTTCAAAATAAATTTATGCAAACCGACACACCTGATGATGACCGTTTGAGTTATGGTCGAAACGTCGTGAGAATTTTTTTTTATTGTTTTATATATATATTTTGTTATTTTGTTGTTTCTCTTCAACGTGACTTTACCGAAAAAACTAAGAATATAACACTAATATAGTTTTTTTTTTGGCTGAGATCGTGTAAATATAAACGTGGTGCTGGCGACCCACCTCGTACGGCCTGCTGGGCTTCATAGGTGCTCGCTAACAGCACTTTCCACAACAGTCTTTAAAGGCTATACATGGGGGCTCTTTGTCTTTGTAGCGGCTGGCTCGCTGTGCTATGAACCCGGCGACCCGCAGTTCGATTCCCGCTCACGGGCCGATGCCAGTGTCGATTATCTGAATCGGTCCTGGGCCTCCCCAAGTTTGACTCGGCCTCAAATGAGCATTTGGTGCGGCGTGTAAACATTGCCGCTTGGGGAGACAAAGGCGGCCGGGCGTGGTCCTGGTAACCCACTCCCTCGCGCGCCATGCCGGCCTTCATATGTGCTTGCGAACAGCACTTGCCCCAACAGTCTATTGGGGGGGGGGGGGGTGGTCTTTGTCTATATGATTGTAATTGTGGCCTATGTGTCTGCGTGTATCTGTGTAGAGAGTGTCTGGGGGAGCTGGAGCACTATGACAAGGCGTTTGACCGCATCACGACGCGCTCCGAGAAGCCGCTGAAAAGCATCAAGAGAATCTTCCACACGGTCACCACCACCGATGATCCCGTCATCCGCAAGGTCTCCTCCTCAGTGCAACAACAACAACAACGACCACCGCCATTCGCCACTAAGTGGCGGCGACGTCACCACGGCGCGCTCGTGCCAGGCTAGGTGCACTTTGAGGACACGCGAAGCGTCCTAGTAGGTCACAGGACACCCGAGTGCGTTGACTGACTGAGACGACTGGCCGATGCACCACCTGTGCCCCCTACTGTGCCAACCTGCTGTGTTTTAGCCACCCGATGCTCCGCGCGTTGTTGTGAGCGTCGCTCCTTCTGACCTCGTTGCTGCAAGGCAACTTCCTCCATCTGCCCAGTAGGATCCTTCGCGAGCCTCCTTCCTAAAGGCCGATCTTGACACCGCTGGTACCGGTCATTGGCAAGGCCACTTAGATCTTCCAGGACCACATCAGCCGATCTCTTCTCTTGCGTGTGTACCACGCTCTTTTAGCCCCCTCCATCCGTCGATACAAGCTTCCTGGGCACGTGGTGGTTGGGCATGCGGGCTACATAACCCAGCCAATGCAGCCTTGTTTGTCTAATGAGCTCACCAGATCTCGCTCTCTCACACACACACTGAACTTCTTTAGAACTACTTTTTGTGTTCAGTTTGCTGTCCTTCCAAAGCACCTCCGATTAGCACGGTTGGCTGCGGACGGTGCGAAAGAAGTTCAGCGTAGACGCACACACATTGCCGTTTCCCCGTCTGCGGAACATTGCAGCGTAGGAATATGAAAGTGCCAGGACACGCTGTGCCGATGTTCCGCTAAGTGCCGATACAACATACCGTTTTACCGCTTATCGTTTAAACAACCCTAACGTGCGTGTGCATCTTTGTGTGTGTGTGTGTGTCCCCGTGATATCCCAGCTGGCTAAGAGCGAGGGGAACGTGTTTGCGACGGACGCGATCCTGGCGACGCTCATGTGCTGCACGCGCTCCGTCTACTCGTGGGACATCCTGGTGCAGCGTGTCGGCTCCAAGCTCTTCTTCGACAAGAGGGACAACTCCGATTTCGGTTTCTACCCACCCCCCCCCCACACGCATTCTCCAACGCACCGGCGGTGCCAATGGTTTAAAATGTGCGGCGGCCCTCCTCGCACCGATGATGTCTTATCGGCGAAAGTGGGGCGCCCCCCGCCCCCCCCCCCCCCCCGACCGAAAATTGGTGAAGAACGCTGGCATACACGAAGACAAAGATCCCCCTTATAGCCTTTGAACGGACTGTTGTTTGGGGCAAGTGCTATCAGTGAGCACCTATGCAGGCCTGCGCGGCACACGAGAGGGCCGTCGCTCTCATTTTAATTTGCATCAAAAGAGAGTAACTTGCGGTGCCGCACCTATCGCCCATCAGGGGAAAGAACGGTGATCCAATCTCTAACCCCCCCTCTCCCCCTCACCCCCCCCCCCCCCCAGGGATAGATCTGCAGGTTTGCAGAGCATTTCTCTCGAGGTCTTGGGGGAGGGGAAATCCCTCGGTTCAGTACACTGCACGGGGCAAGGTGGGGAATGACCCCTGCTGAGGCCGCAGTGCCTCAAGTATTGGATTAAGTAGCCCACCCTCTAGGAATGGCGGGATGAGGCCGCCCTCAGTTGAGCGAGTATGAAGGGCGCGATCCAGAGCGCCGGAGGTCACTTTGACGTGGCCTCAAAAGTGCACCCGGCGTGGCGCAAGCGCCGCAGTGACGACACCGCCACTTAGCGGCTGTTGTTGTCGTCGTCGTTGGCGAAACGCCGTACTCGGGATTGTAAATGTTGTGGCTTGGCTCCCCAACACACCGGTGTAAGTGCTGTGCTAGTGACGAATTGGCCACGTTCTGTTCACGTGAAAGACCTTACTAGTTGGCGGTGGCGGGTTTAACGACGCATTCGTATGCACAACGATCTAACCCCAAGAAACCGCTCGTGGGTAATGTTGGTCGCGAAAGCGACCCACCGCTGCTGGCGCGTTCAACTCTTGCCGTATCCCGCGTGCTGTCAGACCTGCTGACGGTGAGCGAGACGGCCAACGAGCCCCCGCAGGAGGAAGGGAACGCCATCAACTCCCCCCGGAACCTCGCCCTCGAGGCCACCTTCATCAACCACAACTTCTCCCAGCAGTGCCTCAAGATGGTGTGCCACGCACGGGCACGTGCAGGGACACGGTGGGGGGCTGGTGGACACGCGGGGACACGTGGCGGGGGTGGGGGGGAGATTGGAGACATAGGAACACACGGGTGGGAGATGGGAGACACGGGCACACACAAGGACACATGGGGGAGATGGGAGACACGGGCACACAGGCTTACGCGGGGGCACACGTAGGGGAGATGGGAGACACAGGCACACGTGGGGACACAGGCATAAGCGGGGACACACGGGGGGGAGATGGGAGACACGGGGACACACGGGGGGGAGATGGGAGACACGGGGACACACGGGGAGGAGATGGGAGACACGGGGACACTTGGGGAGGAGATAGGAGACACGGGGACACACGGGGGGGAGATGGGAGACACGGGGACACACGGGGGGGAGATGGGAGACACGGGGACACACGGACACGCGAGGGACACATGGGGGCGGGGGACATGGGCACGTGGGGATAACCAGCAGGGTGGGGGTACAGTGGACAGATGGGAGACGCGGGGAGGAGATGTCACAGTGGGGTACGAACGGATCGCCACCTACACTCGTGGCTTTTCCTTATCCCGGCTTTGACCATTCACGCCACACATGTTGAGGTACAGTTCACCCCATTGCGCCCCCCTGTAGCTCGACCATCCGCGGGCTGGCCGCTGGTTTGCTGTGGGCATTATAACGAAGTGCTGTGCACACTCGTTGCTGCTCACCCCGAGCTATGAATGCTCTGACATAGTGCGTTGTCTTTGTGCTGGTCGCCTTTTTTTTGGCGCTGTCCTCTGGTCTGACACTCGTAGTGAGACTAAGCCATGAAGATGGCTGCTGTCCCTGGTGTAGGCCAATCAGTTTCAAAGACAACGCATCGTAGATTATCATAGCGTGTTTACTCTTTGGTTTTTTCGGTGAAGTCGCGTAGGTAAAACACATTCTCCTGCGGAGGGAGCTGGTAGTAGGAACGTTGGGTTGCTCGGTCAGTGGCCAGGGTCAACGGCGGCACCACGTGATGTATTCGGCACAATATGGCCGACTGTGAGGGCGGGCACAAGCCGGCGTGAGTAGGTTAAACGTTGAGTTTTATAAGGGCACCACGGGGTGACCAGCCCCTCCCCACCCAGCCCCTCCCCACCCAGCCCCTCCCCACCCTCCCCTCCCCACCCAGCCCCACCCAGCCCCTCGCCACCCGGCCCCTCCCTCCCCACCCAGCCCCTCCCCACCCCCCCACCCAGCCCCACCCCTCCCACCCCCGCCCAGCCCCACCCTCCCCACCCCCCGCCCAGCCCCACCCTCCCCACCCAGCCCCACCCCTCCCATTTTTGGATGCACGACGGACGGACACAAGAATCCCCTGTGTGCTGCTGGTGGTGTAACCAGGAAGTTCCTACACAGTATGAAATTTATTTTATTTTCCTACCTACTACGTCGCGATGACTTTACCGAAAGAACCAGAGAGTATGGATCCCCGCAGTCACGAAAACTTTAAATCTAGATTCCATAGCATGTTTGTTGGCATGTTCACCACAAGCACTGTGTTGTGTGGTAGTTGATTCCTTGCAAAAAAAAAAAGTTTATATTTGGTGTTTTAGTGCCAGAAAGAGTAAATTTTTTCACGCTGCACGCTCAACTGCACCGCGCGCGATGGCGTGCCAAACTTGTCTCCATCTTGCCTCCCAAGCTGCCTTATTTGCGGGGTCACAGGTCACGTGTTCCCAGCAGCCCAGCGGGGGGCAGCGAGGTTTCAGCCCGCGCGATTATTACTTTTTAACTCGCTGATTTTTTTTTTTTACCGCAACGGTCTCTCTCTCTCGAGAGGCCTGCCGAGAGAGATGCGCCCGGTGCCGCACTGGTGGGGGCGGTCCAGACGTGACACCAAACGAAGTCCACTGTCCCGATACGTTAAGGAAGGGGGGAAGATAGAGAAAATAAGTTGGGCAGTCCAAACTGTTGCACAGCGACAGGAGGGGACGGCCTCCTCCGTCATCAAACGCCTCGGGAGGCAGCGGGTGGACGCATCGCCGTGGCTCCGTATCGCCAAACGGGGTGAAGGATGTCCTCGCGGTCACGCCGGCAGAAGCTTATCCCGAATCGGAGGACTCCCCCCCCCCCCCCCCCCGCGCACACGCACGTGCGTTTGAACTTCTTTCGCGCCGTGCATAGCCGACCGTGCGAAGCGGAGGTGCTGCAGCCAACGCCGACTCGAGACTGTGGAACCAGTACAGACCCTCCCGAGATCGGCGCAAGATCGGCACGCCATCACGACAGAAAACAAACGTCCAGAACCGTGGACCAAAACCAATTTATATCCCATTTGAGTTTGCGGATCGCGGATTTGCCGATTTGTGGCTAGGTTCAAGAATGTAACCCCCCCCCTCCCCCCACGACGATGGCCGGTGTGTTAGCGTATGTAAGCACGTGTGTGTGTGTGTGTGCGCGTATGTAAGCACGTCTGTGTGTGTGTGCGCGTTTGTAAGCACGTCTGTGTGTGTGCGCTTGTGCTGTGTTCAGGGTGCAGAGAAGTACAAGTTCCCCAAGCCCAACCCCTTCACGGAGGACGACCTCCAGGGAGCGGAAGTGGCGTCTGTGGGCTACAGGTGAGAACCATCCTTCCCCCTACGTGTTTGTGCGCACGCGAGCGCGTCTTACGTTTAACCGTAAACAAAGATCCCAAACAGAATTCTGAAGCGCCGTGTAGCCAGGGCTGGACCCGAAAGAAATCCGCGGATCTACTTCCGAAATACGTGGAACCATTTAGATTATCTGTGGCAGATGTACAGTGAGATTATGATCGGTGTTTAAAAAAATTGCAGTTAGTGAGCACCTATTAAGGCTGAAGGGCGGTGTGGTATAGCTAGCACCATGTCAGGCCTCCTTTGTATCCCCAGTGCTGCTATTTACACACTGCAACAGTTGTTTAAGGCCGAGTGGACCTAGAGAAGGCCCAGGACGGTTCAGATATCGTTCCACTACTGGGTCGGATGTTGAAAGCAATGCGCTAGCCACTGCTCCACCACTTCCTACACACAAAGTTCCCCCGTGTAGCCTTTAAGATTTGTTGGGGCAAGTGCTGTTAGCGAGTGGCACCTATGACGGTCTACACGGCACACGAGAGGTTTTGATGGCCAGCACCACGCCCGGCCGCCTTTCTCTCCCCAGTGGCGATATTTACACACCGCACCAGGTACTCATTTGAGGCTGAGTCGACCTAGGGGGAAGCCCAGGACCGGTTCAGATAATCGTCACCAGTGTTGGCCGTGTGCGAGAATTGAACCCGGGCCGCCGGGTTCGTAGCGCAGCGTAGCGCTAACCACTACACTACCGCCCCCCACTGTTAACCAACACACACGCACACAAAAAGACAAAGATCCCTCATATAGCCTGTAACAGACTGTAGGGGCAAGTGCTGTTAAGCACCTATGAAGGCCGGAACGGTACACGAGGGGGTGGGTGGCCAGCACCACGCCCGACCGCCTTTGTCTCCCTAGTGGCAATGTTTACACACCGCACCAGGTACTCATTTGAGGCTGAGTCGACCTAGGGGAGGCCCGGGTCGCCAGGTTCATAGCGCAAGCGCGCTAACCGCTACACTATCGCTCCCCACACACACACATACACACACACATACACACACACCTACGCACTCACAACAACAGCCGCCATTTGACACTTAGGTGGCAGGGGTATCACCGGAGCGCTTGTGCCAGGCTACTTGCACTTTGGGAAGTGTGCTGTTAAGGGCTCGCTTGTGCGCAGGAGGTCACGGGGCGGACCCGTTTGACCGACCTGAGATGACTGACAGATGGCACCGTCTGTGCTCCCCACTCTGCCGCTTCGCTTTGTTCCGGACGCGTGGCGCTCCGCTCGTTGTTGCGAGCGTCGCCCCCCTCCCCCCCGCTCCGCCCTTTGTTATTGCTGGAGGGGCGACTGCCCCGAACTCCGCCAAGCAGCGTCCGTCGCGAGCCTCCCGATTCTCACGCGGCCACGTGGCCCTCTTCCTCCGTCCTCCCGCAGGTACCGCAAGTGGAAGCTGGGAGAGGACATCGAACTGATCGTTCGCTGCGAGCACGACGCCGTGCTGACCGGGGCCAACGGGGAGGTCTCCTTCATCAACATCAAGACCCTCAACGAGTGGGACTCCCGGGTGAGACGCGTGGACACGCGCTTCGTATTGGCGGGCCAGAGCGTCGTCAGGAGTTGTGTGTGTTTTATGTAACTATGTGTGTCTCTATCTGTTTATTTGTTTATTGATATAGAATGGGTCACTACGGCGCCTGGCGCCAGTTACTGATTGAGAGCGGACCTGGGGAGTGTAGTAGCCCTCTCTGCTAGTGGGGGGCGTGCAATGTCACGGAACGTGTCCCTAGGGGGCGTAGTGCTGGTGGCTGGCAGAGAGGGGGCATCTGAGGACGTAGCACCCCGATTGGCTGGCAAGGGCACGTGATAGGCCAGGGTAAGGATGTGGACCAAAGGTGATAGTAGGGACACGTGGGGTATGGCCACGGCCCCTTCTGGAAGGTTCCGGAAGGGGCCGTGGCCGAGAGCGGAGCCGGGCCACGCTGAGGGGCATAGAAGGGAGGTCCCGAGGCTGGGTCGGGGCTCTCTGTTGGAATGGAGTCCTCCGTGCTGCGTCTTCCCCTGGGTCTTAGTGCTCGGCATTGTGGGTCAGGCAGTGGTGCCGACTATCCTGACCCGGTTTATGTCGTTATCCCGTTGTGGTCCATAGAAAAAACGTGTTGCCTCCTGAGTTGGTGTGTGTCTCTCAGTGAACCCGCTACATTTGTATCTACAGCTGTGTGTGTATCTATCTCTCTGTTACAGAATTAACGAGGGTCTTGTTAGTTGTGTAATGTCTATCCGTTAATACTGGTAGGAACCTCTGGTTACACCAGCCCACGGGAGATGATTGTGTCCGTCCGTCGTGCATCCAAAAATGGGTGGGGATGGGTGGAGAGGGGAGGGAGCAGAGGGTGGTGCTGGGTGGGGAGGGGCTGGGTGGGGAGGGTGGGGAGGGGCTGGGTGGGGTGGGGCTGGGTGGGGAAGGTGGGGCTGGGTGGGGGGTGGGAGGGGTGGGGCTGGTCACCCCGTGGTGCCCTTATAAAACTCTGCCCTTATAAAACTCAACGTTTAACCTACTCACGCCGGCTTGTGCCCGCCCTCACAGTCGGGCATATTGTGCGGAATGCACCACGTGGTGGTGCCGCCGTTGACCCTGGCCATTGACCGAGCAACCCAACGTTCCTACTACCAGCTCCCTCCGCAGGAGAATGTGTTTTGTGTATCTATAGCTGCGTGGGTATCTCTATCATCTCCTCCTTGTTCTGTAACAGGGTCAAGCGTCGTCAGTATCTGTTGTGCATATCGGTGTGTGTCTATATCTCTATGCATGTATAATCTGTGTCTCCCCATCTTTCCCTCCCTAGCTAGCTCTGCAACGGGGCGGAGTGTCGTCAGGAGCTGTGTTTGTGTATATTTGTCTCTGTCTATCTGTGTATCTCTTTGTATTTATAGATGTGTATCGCTAACATCACTCCTTGTTCGTTCTGTAATGGGGTCGAGTGGCTTCAGAAGCTTTGTCTCTTTGTAGTAGCTCTTTTTCAGAGGCGGCCTGGCCACAAAGGACAGCTCAACAAAGTGGTTCATCACGTGGGAATTTATAGCAGCCAGGTACTCTTAAACGCACGTTGATTCTCAACGTGGAGGGAATAACCGGAAGAGCCGGAGAGAAATCCACGCTACCACGGGGAGAACACGCAAACTCCAAACATACAGCAGGCGTCACTGTCGGGATCGAATCCACGACCTCCTGTATACCTGGCGAGGGAGTTAACATCTCTCCACCGCGGCGCACATAATCTGTGTCTCCCCATCGTCCCCCCCTCCCGCCTCGCAAGTTGTGTAACGGGGGTGGGGGGGTCGACTGGCGTCACAAGCTGTGTGTATCTGTGTGTGTATATCGGCGTGTTATCTATGTCTATAATCTGTGTGTGGGTATCTGTGTGTGTATATCGGTGTTATCTATATCAACTATAATCTGTGTTTGTATCTGTGCATATATCGGTGTTATCTTTAGCTAGCTTGAGCTATCTATAATCTGTGTGTGTGTCTGTATCGGTGTGTATATACATGGCTTGGTACAAGCGTCGTGGTGACGTCACTGCCACGTAGTGGCGAATGGCGGTTGTTGTATATATATATCTCTCTATAATCCGCGTGTGGTGTATCTGTTGTCATCTCTGCCTCGCTAGATCTGTAACGGGGAGTGGTGTCAGAAGCTGCGTTTGTATCTGTGTCTATATCTCTCTTTGTGTGCATGTATCTGTGTCTATATATCGGTGTGTATCTATATCTCCCTATAATCCGCGTGTGGTGTATCTGTTGTCATCCCCGCCTTGCTAGTTCTGTAACGGCGTCGAGTGGCGTCAGAAGCTGGACTCTCAGAGGGGCGCGGTTCTCGCCACGGAGCTCAAGAACAACTCGTACAAGCTCGCCAAGTGGACCTGCTGCGCCCTCCTCTCCAGCTCCGAGTACCTCAAGCTCGGGTCAGTGGCTCGCCCTGTGGAACGTCCTCTCCCCCTCACTCTCGCTCTCTCCCTCTCCCCCTCTCGCTCTCTCTCCCTCTCGCTCTCTCCCTCTCTCCCCCTCTCCCTCTCTCCCCCTCTCGCTCTCTCTCTCTCCCCCTCTCTCTCTCCCCCTCTCCCTCTCTCCCCCTCTCCCCCTCGCTCCCTCTCTCCCTCCCTCTCTCCCTCTCTCTCCCTCTCTCCCTCTCTCCCCCTCTCGCTCTCTCTCCCCCTCTCGCTCTCTCTCCCTCTCGCTCTCTCTCCTTCTCTCTCCCTCTCGCTCTCTCTCGCTCTCTCTCGCTCTCTCTCGTTCTCTCTCCCTCTCTCCCTCTCGCCCTCTCTCCCTCTCTCTCCCTCTCTCGCCCTCTCGCCCGCTCTCCCTCTCTCTCCCTCTCTCTCCCTCTCTCTTCCTCTCTCTCCCTCTCTCCCTCTTCCCCTCTCGCCCTCTCTCCCCCTCTCGCCCTCTCTCTCCCTCTTTCTCCCTCTCGCCCTCTCTCGCTCTCTCAATCTCCCTCTCTCTCCCGCTCTCTCCCTCTCTCTCCCTCTTGCTCTCTCTCGCTCGCTCTCTCTTTACCTCTCTCCCGCTCTCTCCCCCTCTCGCTCTCTCTCCCTCTCTCTCCCTCTCTCTCCCTCTCTCTCCCTTTCGCTCTCTCGTTCTCTCATCCAGGGCCCGGCGGATGCGGTTGCTTGCAGGATTCGTGCCAAGATGTCGGTTTTGTTTCACGGCACGGCGGCAATCGGCGGGGCGGCGCGTGATGCGGGCGCTGGGCGGGTTATCGTGGTGACCTTCCGTCTAGCAGTGGATTGACCGTGGCTGATTATGATGAATTGATGTGACCTGTGGTTACGTGTTGTACAGGTCGTACAGCATGTAACAACTCGCTGCCCAATCCACAGCGGAGTAGTAGCGATGATACACGACTACCCCGGTGCTCCTGACACGGTTTTCTTGGCTTGACCACCGGTATGCAAAGTGATTGCATACTGGCTAGTGTCCTGATAGTAGCATTGTCTTTGTGCTGTTTGCTTTTATAATAATTGCCGGTGGTGACACAGTGCTACTACTGCCGGTGGTGGTGTTGTTGATGGTACTGCTACAGGTAGCGATGTTACTGACTAATTCTGCTGCTCATGGTTGACGATGCTACTGCGCCTTTTGGCGTCGTCCTCTGGTCTAACACCGTTTGAGACCAGGCTCTAAAGAAAGCCGTCTCTGGTTTTTTATTTGCAAGTTCACCACAAGTGCGTGTGGTCAATGCAGACATGACTCCTCGCAAAAGGTTTCAGTTTGGTGTTTTTTAACACATGCGGTCCAGTGCACCGCGCTAGCAACCCGAGTTTGGTGTTTTTTAACATGCGGTCCAGTGCACCGCGCTAGCAACCCGAGTTTGATTCCCCCGCTCACGGCCGGTGACGATGGCGAATGTGCGAACCATTCCTGGGTCTTCCCTCTCCGAGGCCGACCTTAATTGAGCGCCTCGTACGGCGCGTGTAAAGCTCCGACACTGGGAAGACGAAGACGGCCGGGACCGGTGTAGGCCCTTCGTCATGGCGTGCGCCGTGCCCGCCTTCGTAGGTGCTCGCAAACAGCCGACGCCAACCGTGACGGTCCTGTTTTAAAGGGTAGGCTTTGGAGTCTTTGAAATAATCCAGCTGCGCCTCAACCCCTCCGACCCTGACCCCCGCCACCGCAGCTACGTGTCGCGCTACCACGTGAAGGACTCGGCGCGCCACGTGGTGCTGGGCACGCAGCAGTTCAAGCCGGGCGAGTTCGCCAGCCAGATCAACCTGAACCTGGAGAACGCTTGGGGCATCCTGCGATGCATCGTCGACACCTGCATGAAGCTGCCTGAGGGGAAGTACCTCATCCTCAAGGACCCCAACAAGGTGGGACTCCCTCCCTGCCCCTCCCTCCCTCCCTGCCTCCCTCCCTCCCTGCCTCCCTCCCTCCCTCCCTGCCTGCCTCCCTCCCTCCCTGCCTCCCTCCCTCCCTGCCTCCCTCCCTGCCTCCCTCCCTGCCTCCCTCCCTGCCTCCCTCCCTGCCTCCCTCTCTGCCTCCCTCCCTCCCTGCCTGCCTCTCTCCCTCCCTCTGCCTCCCTCCCTGCCTCTCTCCCTGCCTCCCTCCCTGCCTGCCTCCCTCCCTCCCTGCCTCCCTCCCTCTCTGCCTCCCTCCCTCTCTCCCTGCCTCCCTCCCTGCCTCCCTCCCTCTCTGCCTCCCTCCCTCCCTCCCTGCCTCCCTCCCTGCCTCCCTGCCTCCCTCCCTCCCTCTCTGCCTCCCTGCCTGCCTGCCTCCCTCTCTTGGCCACTCCCTCCCTCTACCTCCCCGTCGCCGTCGGTGGTTTCCAGCGTAGAAGGCCCTACAGCCGATAGGGTTTATGTGCGCGCTGTTATATTTGGTGGCATACAAACGGCGTAAATCGCGACTGTCGTAAACCGGGGGGAACGCCTGTATAGAGATGGGGCTGTGGAGGAGCGATGGGTCATGCATTGTCAGCTTGTTTATTTGGTTATTTATGTTCTGCCACGGCGATGCTTTTGATTGTTATTTCTACTGTCGGGTAGTATCAGGATTACTCATTGGTTTTGTCACGAATGTAGAAATAAAATAAAATGTAACTAAATAAATTCTATTAAAATAAATCATGCACGTTTAGAACGCAACACAAGCGATCATCATCATCATCATCAGGTTATTACGCCAATAGCGAGGGAGCACATAGGGGGGTTCATCACGCTCATAGCACATAGAGAAACGTTAAACTGGCACGGAGGCAAACGCAACAGGAAGATGAGAGACGAAAACTCAACAAACTTAAGAAAATTAACGTGATGCAAAACCAGCCGGCCAACATCACGTGATTTTTACATCACGTTAATTTTCTTAAGTTTGTTGAGTTTTCGTCTCTCATCTTCCTGTTGTGTTTGCCTCCGTGCCAGTTTAACGTTTCTCTCTATGTGCTATGAGCGTGATGCTCTCCCCCCCCTTATGCGCTCCCTCGCCGATGCAGCGGTGATCGTGCCGATGCAGCGGTGACGTTGTTGATGGGTGTTAGTGGTGACGTCGTCGGTGGTGATGACCGTGGCGATGGTGGCGCTTGTCATGTTAGTGGTCGGGTCGACGGTGGTGGTGCGCTGATGTTGACGACGGCGGTGCCGATGTTGATTTCGTCTCGCAGCAAGTGATCCGCGTCTACTCGCTCCCTGATGGGACCTTCAGCTCTGAGGAGGAGGACGAGGAGGACGACGATGACTTGGATGAGGAGGAAGAAGAAGCCGGTGAGGTCCTCATCATCCCCATCGTCATCAGCATTGTCGTCATCGCCACCTCCAGCAGCAGCATTATTATTAGGGTCGTTGCCGCCACCGTCATCATCATCGTCGTCATCATCACACCACCATCACACCGTCATCATCATCGTCATCATCACACCGTCATCACACAGTCATCATCATCGTCATCATCACACCGTCATCATCACACCACCATCACACCCTCATCGTCATCATCACACCGTCATGATCATCGTCATCACACCGTCATCATCACACCACCATCACACCGTCATCATCATCGTCATCATCACACCGTCATCATCACACCACCATCACACCGTCATTATCATCGTCATCATCACACCGTCATCACACCGTCATCATCACACCGTCATCATCACATCGTCATCATCATCGTCATCATCATCGTCATCATCACACCGTCATCATCACACCGTCATCATCACACCGTCATCATCATCACACCACCATCACACCGTCATCACACCACCATCACACCGTCATCATCACACCACCATCACACCGTCATCATCACACCACCATCACACCGTCATCATCACCGTCATCACACCGTCATAATTAACGTCATGGCCCACACGGCCATCGACACCGCAACCAAAAACACCACCTCCATCACGACCACTGCCACCGCTACTACTAAAGACAAAGATCCCCCGTATAGCCTTGAACAGACTGTCGGGGCAAGTGCTGTTAGCGAGTGGTACCTATGAAGGCCGGCGCGGGACACGAGGGGGTTGGGTGGCCAGCACCACGCCCGGCGATGTTTACGCATCGCACCGGGTAATCATTTGATTACGAGTCGACTTGCCACCACAATCACCACCGCCGCCGTCTTCACCGCAATCATCACCGCCGCCGTCTTCACCGCGATCATCACCACCGCCGTCACCCCGCACCGCCAAGTCACCACTAACACGCCTTCACCGCCATCGCCACGAAACCATCGCCCGCCGCCGCCGTTGTGAGAGTCTGATTGCAAAACTCGTTTGCGACAGTCGCCCTTCCAATTCGCCGGTGAGAGGCTAGGCTGACACGCTCAACGACTGCCGCGCCCTCGAAGGCTCTGCGTTGAACCTGCGTGGCTGCGTCGGGCGGTGGGAGGAGAGGGGGAGGAGGGGCGGTGGGAGCGGGGGGCGGTGGGGGGGGGTGTCTTATCGACACACACACATTACGTGCGGTCGCTACGCGGCGGCCCGACCCAAGGAGAGGTGAACCGCGGCAACTCGCCGACGCGTTTGTGTCGTGTTTGAGAGTTTGCCGCCGGTCGTCGATTATTTTTTTTAGTTTTAGTTTTTCGGGGCTGGGATCCGCCGCGCGTGCGGCCACAATGCCGGCGTTTGTGCCGAGCGCCCTCCTCCGCCCGAGCACGGTCAGTCACGGACAGCGTGGTGACCGGGGCGCGACGCGCTTGTGTTGCATTGATCACGTGACCGCTTGGTTTAACCGGACGTCGGGCGGCGACGGAAGAGGGGGGGCGGTGGGGGGGGGGGTTTGTCCGACGCACCCTGGCGCTCGGCCCCGGCGGCAGTATGGCCCAATAAAAAAACTCGAAATTCAACGATGGGTGACGCGTGTCTGCGAGGGAGGGGGCCCTCTCGCGTGTTAAACGTCGTTTGTGTTTGCTGCCATTGCAGGGGAGGACGCCGCCGCTACTACCTAGACCAAGGTGGTAATGTCACGGTCCGACTCCGGCACCGCGTCACCTCTTGTGCCCGCAGCGTCGTCGTCATCGTCGTCAGCATCGTCACGATGTAATCTCCGTACTGTTCTTGGTTCTTTCGGTAAAGTCACCACGTAGAAGGGAAACAATAAAATAATAAAAATAGACAATTTTCTTGCTGCGGTTTTCGCACCTGATGACGACTCCTTGTGTTGCAGTCGAAACGTCGTGAGAATTTTATTGTTTTATATATTTTTTTAATTATTTTATTGTTTCCCTTCTACTTGGTGGTGCCTTTACCGAAAGAACCAAGAATATGAATCCCTGCAGTCACGAAAGCTTTCAATCAAAATTTAATCTCCGTACTGTTTTTGTGATGCCCCAAGCTACGAGTCGCTTACGGAGCAATCCCGTTAACGCGCGGCGATCTCTCCCCCCTACGGTGGTGGCCGGTGGATTAATAATGCAGGGTGCTTAAAAAAATAAATGCTGGCGCTTACACGGGACTATCGCCTTTAATGGGAAAATAAGGGATGATCCGCTGTCAACATGGTAACAAATGTTCAGGTCAACAGCTTCAACAAATCAAAGAGTCTCTCCCCCACTTGTTGGCCGCACGTGGCCTGGGGTCTTCGCCAGGTGGTCTCCAGACCCCCCCGGACGCGGCAAGTTGGCAAGTTAGCGGAAGCGTTCACATTGTTTTTTTTAAGCACCCTGTAAATTTGGTGGGGAATGAAGGGCGTACATTTGGTGAGATGTTGACTACCTCGCCCGGTGTACAGGGGAGGGGGGTCGTGGGTTCGATCCCGACCCTGACGCCCTCTCTATTTTAAGTTTTCGTGTCTCTCCCTCTCTCCCCCTGGTGGTCGCGTGGATTTTTCTCCGGGTCCTGCAGTTTCTCCCCCTCCACATTTGGATAGAATCGACGGCACGCGTTTTAAAAGTATTTGGCCGCTATAAATGTCCACGTGATGATATAAGCCGCTTCGTTGAGCTCTCATTTGTGGCCAGGTCGCATCTGAAACAAAAAAATTCTACTTAGCTCAGTGGGGGCCCACACACACCTGCCCGGTGAAATACAAATATGAATAGTTTAACTTTACAATAATCCAGTACGGAAAACCCCTCTTCTCCTCCGATACAAAATCCCCGTCTCATCCAACACTGAGGCCTAATCCAGAACATTTCTCTCTACCAAAGCAGAACCTTTCCAATGACGCGCTGCGATGGAGCTCGGTTGTGAACAGCGACATTTGACATTTTCCTTACATAAAAAAAAACTAAAATCAATAAAAAGGAAAAGTGGTCCTACTCCCCCGTGATTTTGTGCGTGATTTTGTGCGTGCTTTTTTTTTGTTCGTGCCTGGGGGTGTGCATCTGTATAGGTGGATGTGTGTGTGTGTGGGCGTCAATGTGTCTGGGGAGCGGTGGTGTAAGCGGTTAGCGCTTCGCTGCGCTATGAACCCGGCGACCCGGGTTCGACTCCCGCTCAGGGCCAACACCGGTGACGATCATCTGAACCGGTCCCGGGCATCCCCTAGGTCGACTCGGCCTCAAATGGGTACCTGGTGTAGCGGTGTGTAGTAGACATCGCCACTGGGGAGACAAAGGCGGCCGGGCGTGGTGCTGGCCACCCACCCCCTTCGTGTGCTGTTCCGGCCTTCATAGGTGCCACTCGCTAACAGCATTTGCCCCAACAAGCCTTAAAGGCTACACGGGGGAACTTTGTGTGTAGGAAGTGGAGGAGCAGTGGCTAGCGCATTGCTTTCAACATCCGACCCAGTAGTGGAGCGATATCTGAACCGTCCTGGGCCTTCTCTAGGTCCACTCGGCCTTAAACGACTGTTGCAGTGTGTAAATAGCACTGGGGATACAAAGGAGGCCTAACATGGTGCTAGCCATACCCCCTTCCTCAGCCTTAATAGGTGCTCACTAAATCTTCACTTATAATAAAGCTTTCGTGACTGCAGGAATTCATGCTCGCGTAAATAGAAAAAGAATTTTTAAAAATCATTTATTATTTTTCTATCTTCGTGACTTTACCGAAAGCCCCAAAGAGGCGGTGTTCACTAACTGCGCTTTTTTTTAAAATAAACACCGATCATGATCTCATTGTGTAGCTGCCACAGATCATTAGAATTATCTAAATGGTTCCACGTATTTCGGAAAGAGATCCGCGGATTTCTTTCGGGTCCACCCTGCCCATAGGGGCCATCCATTTAGTCCGTACGCATGGAGGGGGGGAGGGGTGGTTAACCCAAATGCGTAGGTTGCGTATGGGGGGGTCTACTGACAATGCGCATAGGAAAGGCGGGGGGGGGGTGAAGCCTCGATAATAAATTATCTACATTGGCCTTCAAATGAGCCACAGTTCAGTGTCGTCACAACAAGTACTGCCGGGAGAAGTGGAACTGTGGGTGAGGTGTCACGTGTGTCCCACCGTGCGCCTGACTGCAGCTATCACCCAGCTCGGCAAACATCAGTGGCCACGGTCCACGACTTCATTCTCCAATGCGGCCGGCGGTGGGCTGGCTATCTGTTTGCTTGAACACGTTCATATTATTAATCCTTGAATCGTTTCTGCGTGAGTTAAATATCGGCCGTTCTATAGGATTCGGGGGGGGGGGCGTCAGGCTGTACGTACGCAGGTGGGGAGGTGTAAAAAGTCCGCGTGCGTACAGGGAGAGGGGTGGGAAGGGTCAAGTTTTACAGATTTTTGCGTAACTGCTCAATGGATGGCCCCCGTACGACATTCCAGAATTTCTGTTTGGGATCCGCGTATTTCTTTCGAGTTCCACCCGGCCGGTGTGATTAATTATTCACCTTTCTCCGCAATTCAATCAATGGAAATTAAACTGAATGAGCTTCAGGTTACCCGTTCTGAATGGGTGTTCCCTCCCCCCTAGGTCCGCTCAGACTGAAATTGGTGTCTGGCACGGGCCTCCTGTAGGTCCACTCGGCCTAAAACGTGGTCATTCAATGGTTCCGAGTCTTGGGTCCAGGGTTCAGTTTTGTTTTTTGTAACTTAATTTGTGACTAAAATATTTCTCAGTCAAGTATTTTTTTGTTGTTCTCTTGAATCAACCATCACGGTGGGATGAAAATCAACAAGCATAACGGTATCCACCACCCACCACCCACCACCACCACCCATCACCACCACCACCAATCATTAACAACAACAGCAGCCGCCACTCGTCACCAAATGGCTTGTGCCAGGCTGCGTGCACGTCGAGGCCACGTGAAGTGTCGAACGCCCGCTGGCAGGGAGGTCACGGGGCAGACCCAGCAGGTGCCACGGGTCGACCGACTGAGATGACGACTGGCCGATGCTCCACCTGTGCCAGGCTAGGTGCAGGAGGTCACGGGGCAGACCCAGCAGGTACCACGGGTCGACTGACTTGAGATGACTACTGGCCGATGCTCCCCCTGTGCCCCCTACAGTGCCAATCATTCTCACAACCACCATCAGCGCCAACTCTGATCAACTCTGGCCAGTGATCAACTCTGGGCCAGTGTGTGTAGTGTGTGTGTAGTGTGTGTAGTGTGTGTGCAGTGTGTGTGTAGTGTGTGTGTGTGCATTGTGTGAGTGTGTGTGTGTAGTGTGTGTGTGTAGTGTGTGTAGTGTGTGTGTAGTGTGTGTGTGCGTGTGCGTGTGCGTGCGTGTGTGCGTGCGTGTGTGTGTGGGTGCGTGCGTGCGTGTGTGCATGTGTGTATGTGTGCGTGCGTTGGCGATACTGGATACGTTCCGCAAGTTTTAAGTGTACAATCTGCTCATGTTGCATCCCAGGTCCGCGCTGCACTTTGACAACTCGAGAACCGCCACGCTCAGCCATTGCTCGGCGGCTCTCCGGTTGGCAGTTCCGCGTCTGCAGCCCGAACGTTCGCACCCTCGGTTAACGGCACCCCGACATTCACACTGAACCCCCACCCAGCCTCACCACGAGTGTTAACGCTAACCCCGACATTCACACTGAACCCCCACCCAGCCTCACCACGAGTGTTAACGCTAACCCCGACATTCACACTAAACCCCTACCCAGCCTCACCACGAGTGTTAACGCTAACCCCGACATTCACACTGAACCCCCACCCAGCCTCACCACGAGTGTTAACACTAACCCCGACATTCACACTGAACCCCCACCCAGCCTCACCACGAGTGTTAACACTAACCCCGACATTCACACTAAACCCCCACCCAGCCTCACCACGAGTGTTAACGCTAACCCCGACATTCAGACTAAACCCCCACCCAGCCTCACCACGAGTGTTAACGCTAACCCCGACTTTCACACTAAACCTCCACCCAGCCTAACCACGAGTGATAACACTAACCCCGACATTCACACTGAACCCCCACCCAGCCTCACCACGAGTGTTAACGCTAACCCCGACATTCACACTAAACCCCTACCCAGCCTCACCACGAGTGTTAACACTAACCCCGACATTCACACTAAACCTCCACCCAGCCTCACCACGAGTGTTAACACTAACCCCGACATTCACTCTAAACCCCCACCCAGCCTCACCACGAGGGTTAACACTAACCCCGACATTCACACTAAACCCCTACCCAGCCTCTACACGAGTGTTAACACTAACCCCGACATTCACTCTAAACCCCTACCCAGCCTCACCACGAGTGTTAACGCTAACCCCGACATTCACACTAAACCCCTACCCAGCCTCACCACGAGTGTTAACACTAACCCCGACATTCACACTAAACCCCTACCCAGCTTCTACACGAGTGTTAACACTAACCCCGACATTCACACTAAACCCCTACCCAGCCTCACCACGAGTGTTAACACTAACCCCGACATTCACACTAAACCCCTACCCAGCCTCACCACGAGTGTTAACGCTAACCCCGACATTCACACTAAACCCCTACCCGGCCTCACCACAAGTGTTAACACTAACCCCGACATTCACACTAAACCCCTACCCAGCCTCACCACGAGGGTTAACACTAACCCCGACATTCACACTAAACCCCTACCCAGCCTCACCACAAGTGTTAACACTAACCCCGACATTCACACTAAACCCCTACCCAGCCTCACCACGAGGGTTAACACTAACCCCGACATTCACACTAAACCCCTACCCAGCCTCACCACGAGTGTTAACGCTAACCCCGACATTCACACTAAACCCCTACCCGGCCTCACCACGAGTGTTAACACTAACCCCGACATTCACACTAAACCCCTACCCAGCCTCACCACGAGTGTTAACACTAACCCCGACATTCACACTAAACCCCTACCCAGCCTCACCACGAGTGTTAACACTAACCCCGACATTCACACTAAACCTCCACCCAGCCTCACCACGAGTGTTAACACTAACCCCGACATTCACACTAAACCCCTACCCAGCCTCACCACGAGTGTTAACACTAACCCCGACATTCACACTAAACCTCCACCCAGCCTCACCACGAGTGTTAACACTAACCCCGACATTCACACTAAACCCCTACCCAGCCTCACCACGAGTGTTAACACTAACCCCGACATTCACACTAAACCCCTACCCAGCCTCACCACGAGCGTTAACACTAACCCCGACATTCACACTAAACCTCCACCCAGCCTCACCACGAGGGTTAACACTAACCCCGACATTCACTCTAAACCCCCACCCAGCCTCACCACGAGTGTTAACACTAACCCCGACATTCACTCTAAACCCCCACCCAGCCTCACCACGAGGGTTAACGCTAACCCCGACATTCACACTAAACCTCCACTCAGCCTCACCACGAGTGTTAACACTAACCCCGACATTCACACTAAACCCCCACCCAGCCTCACCACGAGTGTTAACACTAACCCCGACATTCACACTAAACCCCTACCCAGCCTCACCACGAGTGTTAACACTAACCCCGACATTCACACTAAACCCCTACCCAGCTTCACCACCAGGGTTAACGCTAACCCCGACATTCACACTAAACCTCCACTCAGCCTCACCACGAGGGTTAACGCTAACCCCGACATTCACACGAACGAGCGAGTGGCTCACGCCGTCCCTCTCTCTGGGGGGGTCGATGAAATCGCGACAATGTTTCTGGGGGGGGGGGGGGGGTAGGGGAAGTCCTGTGATGGATAGACTCGCCGCCGTCAAAAGAATGTGGAATTTCCACCGCTGGATCAGTCAGTCTAGGGCTCTAGGCGGATAAGCACCAATGCATCAATGCTCATTTGGGCATCAAGCAATTACTATCATCCATAACTCACTCAATCCGTGTTTATATTACTTGCCAATATCGCCCTTGCTAAAGTAGTGTATCGGTGCACATTACATCCATAAGTATTGTGTCGTTAAACCCTGCCACCACCCGACACAGCCAATTAGTAAGGATTGTCACGTGAAGCTAGTTGTAATTGCTGGCGAAACGTCGTACTCAGATTGTAAATGTTGTGCTGTACTAGTATATTACACTATACATTACACTACTATAGACTATTAAATACTATACACTACACTAAACACTACATTATACACTACATTATACACTACAATATAAACTACACTACTACTATACACTACTACTATACACTAACACCACACTACTATACAATACATATACACTACACTACTATACACTACACGACTAACACTACACTACTACACTACACTATACACTACACTACTATACAACTATACACTACTACACACTACAGTACTACACACTACTACACTATTACACACTACACTACTACACACTACTACACTATACACTACACTACTACTACACACTACACTACTATACACTACACACTATACTACTGTATTAGTAACGAATTGGCACGTTGTGGTCACGTGACAGACCTTACTGATTGGCTGTATCGGGTGGTGGCGGGGTTTAACGGCACAATAATATATTTATATATTTACGCGATCTCACCCCCCACCCCCCTCCCCTCCAAAAAAACCCTCTAGCGTGGAGTTCATTCGACGTCGATTTGAGAATGTTCTTTTTTATATATTCACGGGCAGCGCGAGCCCGTGGTGAGCCCGTGGTGAGCGTGGTTGAGCCCGTGGTGAGCGTGTGGTGAGAGCGGTGAGCCCGTGGTGAGCGTGTGGTGAGAGTGTGGTGAGTGTGTGGTGAGTGTGTGGTGAGTGTGTGGTGAGAGCGGTGAGCCCGTGGTGAGCGTGGTGAGCCTGGTGAGAGTGTCCTAGTGGGTGCGGGCGGGAAGGCGCCGCTAGCTGTACTAGCTGTACTAGCCGGCTTCGCCCAGGACTGGGATCCACCACGCGCGGCCGCCTTTGTCTCCCCAGTGGCGATGTTCACACACCGCAGCAGTTACTTGTTTGAGGCTGAGTCGACCTAGGGGAGGCCCAGGAGCGGTTGAAATAATCGTCACCGGTGGTGGCCCCTGAGCGGGAATCGAACTCGGGTCGCCGGGTTCATAGCGCGGCGTAGCGCTAACCGCTACACTACAATGCGTTACACACAGACACACACACACAGACAACGCGCTAACCACTACACTACCACTCCCTCCACACACACAGACACACACACACAACAACCTCCATTCGCCACTAAGTGGCGGTGACGTCACCACGACGCTTGTGCCAGGCCATGTGCACCTTGAGGCCACGTGAAGTGTCGAACGCCCGCGGGCAGGAGGTCACGGGGCAGACCCAGGTGCCACGGGTCGACTGACTGAGATGACTGAGATGACTGGGTGATGCACCACCTGTGCCCCCTACTGTGCCAACCTGCTGTGCTTTAGCCACCCGGCGCTCCACTCCTTGTTGTGAGCGTCGCTCCTCCGCCCTCCGTTGTTGTTGGAGGGCGACTGCCTCCAACTGCCCAGCAGCGTCCTTCACGAGCCTCCTCCACAGAGGCCGATCTTGACACCGCTGCTACCAGTCATCGGCAAGTCCACTCAGCTCCACGTCCTCCTGTACCACATCACTCCATCTCTTCTCTAGCCCATACCGCGCCCGTTTAGCCCCCTCGATCCGGCCGAACAAAAGCTGTTTCGGCATGCGGTGGCTGGGCATGCGGGCTACATGACCCAGCCATCGCAGCCTTGTCTGCCGGAGGAGCTCACCGATGGGACCTTGCCCAGATCTTTCAAGGATTTGTGAGCTCCTCACACAATCCAGCCCGGTTAAACCCAGGATGGATCGTAGGAAGGCCAGCCTAAATGTTTCTAACCGGCGAAGATGCTCCATTAAGGGGGTCCACGTTTCGCAAGCGTAGAGAAGGGAGGGAATGACCGTGGCCGAGAAGACCTGAAGCTTAGTGCGGAGCGACAGACCAGGTAGCTTCCACACAGCGTTACGCAACTTATGAAAAGATATTGCCGCTCGACTGATTCGGAGTGAAACCTCTGCTGTTAAACTGGAGCCGGTCATAAGCACACTGCCCAGGTATGGGAAACTCTCCACTCTCTCCACAACTGCCCCATCACCGATTGGGAGTTGTGGGGGTGGAGTGTCCGATGGTACAAAATACCCAGGCAGGTGCTTAGTTACTCATTGTTTTTTTCGGTAAAGTCACGTATGTAGAAATACAATAAAATTTTATTAAAACAAAAAACAATCACGACGTTTCGATCACAACGCAAGCGATCTTCATCAGGTGTCAAGAACAAATCACGGAGGTAAATACAACAAAAAGATGAGAGACGAGAATTCAACAAAGCATATCCAGTCAGGCCAACAACACAGACACTACCTGGCGGACAACGAATTTCAGAAGAGTGTTAAATTTCGTGTTCAACCTTTGGATTGCACATACCTGCATAGATAGAATGAAAAATACGAGGTACACGGTCAGTAGAAATACATATACAAGTCCACCAAGAGGTAAGGAGGGAGGAAAGACGGACAGGGAGGCAGAGAGAGAGAGAGGGGGCAGCTCAAAAAAGGACCACCTCTTATTGTATTTCTACATACGTGACTTTACCGAAAAAAACGAGTCATTTTATGCAGTCACGAAAGCTTTAATACTTTATTAGGTGCTTAGTTTTGGTGGGGCTGATGGTAAGGCCCCATCACTTAGTGGCACGCTCCAGTCTCAGCAACAGCGCCGCCAACTCCTCCCTCTGAATGAACAGCTATTACCAAATCATCAGCATACATAACATGGTTTACCAATAAGGAGCCATCCCTTGACCGCACCCGGGCATCGATCAGCTTCCCATTATATCTGTACCAAATGGAAATTTCCCTGGTACAGCTATTGAAGGCTTCACGAACTACGTGGTCAAAATAGATGTTAAATAATGTGGGAGCCAGAGCACATCCCTGTCGCACCCCAAGGTGTACAGGGAATGGCTTTGACTCCCGGCCACGTAGTTTTACCCGGGTCCGCTCACCATCATGAAGGTCCTTAATGATCGTGAGCAGAGGGTCAGGGACTCCAAAAGCACGAAGAACAACCCAGAGCCCAGGCCTACTGATGGTATCATAGGCCTTGACCAGGTCAATAAAGCAGAGATGTAGGTCATGTTGGAATTCCCTACACCTCTGCTGTAGCAGACGGAAAGAAAATATGGCATCTGTGCAGGACCGCCCTTTCCTGAAACCGCATTGGGGCTCCGCAAGCCTCTCCTCAGCGTGCCTGGCGAGGAGAAGTTGAATAATCCGTGCCAGGACCTTTCCCGGCACACTGAGGAGTGAGATGCCCCTGTAGTTGTTACAGTCTGTGCGGTCCCCCTTCTCAAATTGGGGGATCACCAGGGCATCCTTACAATCCTGCGGACCGTCCAGTGGTCCAGACTGTTGTTATGATGTCATATAGGGCAGTCTGTGCACAAACGCCACTCTCCCTCAGCATTTCGCTTGGGAGATCCTCGCTGCCCGGTGCCTTTCCTGGTCTCAGACTCTGGATCACCTTCAGTACTTCCTCAACAGATGGCACCTCAGCCAGCCACTCACAGGGGGTGACTTCTTCCAATATTTGAGGCACCGCAGCCTCAGCAGGGTCATCCTCACTTTGTGCCACGATGTTTTCCTGGCTGAGGGATTTTCCTTCCCCCAGGACCTCACAGAAATGCTCAGCAAATCTGCAAACCTGTTCCTGGGGGTCGGAGATTGGATCACCGTTTTTTCCCCTAATGATGGTAATAGGTGTGGCGCTGCAGGTTACTTTTTTGATGAAGTTAAATAGAGATTTGTGATCACGGGCCACTGAGGCAGACTCCATCTCCTCAGCAACCCGCGACCACCACCCATCCTTGCAGCGCCTCACGGCTCTCCGAACCTCCGAGCGAAGGCTGCGGTAAGCCTCCTCATTCTCTGACGTGGGATTCTGTAGCCGATGACAGTGGGCCTGTCGCTTTTCTCAACCATCCTGAACACCTCCTCTGTCAGCCAGGGTATCTGGGGAGGTCTGGACCGAAAACCCAAAGCAGCCATTGCAGCTGCATGAGTCACAGTCCTAAACCTCGCCCATTTACCCTCGACATCAGGAGGAGTCGGGGACGATGCCAAACCCAGCCGCAAGCGATGATGAAATTCTCGCTTGCAACTTTCATCAGATAACTGAGACCAGGCCACTTTAGGTCGGAATGGGGTCCTGGGTGTACACCCACCACCGGAGTGGAAGAATGGCAGGCGCATCTTACAGATGACTAGTCGATGATCAGAGGGCAGATCAGCTCCACGGTAGGTCCTGGTGTCAAGGACATGGGCTCGCATCCGCTGGTCCGTCACTATGTAGTTCAGCAGATGTTCTTGCTTGGACCCGGCATGCATCCATGATGTTGTGTGGATGCGCCGATGTCGGAACAGCGTGTTGGTAATTACAAGCCCATGGGCTGCACAAAAATCTAGCAGCCTCCTACCGTTGTTATTGAGCTGATCTGGCCCATGCCCTCCAATCACTCCAGACCACGTGCCAGCATCATGACCAACTCGGGAATTGAAGTCACCCAACATGATGACTCTATCCCGAGGGGCCACTTTAGCCAGCACCTGTGACAGGAGGTCATAGAAGGCATCTGACTCATCGGCTTTGCCTGCATCCCTCCACGGATGTTCATCTTTAGGGGGGGCATAAGTAACCACGACCACCATTCCTCGCCTCCGGTTGATGGGAAGGTAAGCCCAAAGTAGCCTGGGGCTTACAGCTTCCCACACCTCACCGCCACGCTCCCACGCCCCCTTCATTCTTTTGTTCAAAAGAAGAGCCACACCCTGTTGTTTGGCAGTCTGCTGCCCCGAGTAGAGGACTGTCCACCCCTCATGGTGGCAGGAGCCAGAACCAGTCCACCGGACCTCCTGAATGCCAAATAGATCCAGGCGGTAGCGGTCCAGCTCCCGACAGAGGAGTGGCAGCCTCTCCTCCACAGTGAGCGTTCGAACATTCCACGTGGCCACCCGTAGTGGTTTTTCGTTGTTTCTGGAGGAGCCCCGAGGGTAGATATTCAATCTCCTCGCTCCGCCAATTGGGGTTTGGCCAGGAGACGTCATAGACGCCTGGCCCCCCGGGGCCTCTGGCACAACCTTATTAGATATATTTTTCTGTCATAGTTTAGTGGTAATTAATTGAAGGTGGAGGGGTTACCAGCCCCTCGCACCCATCCAGAGCCCCCGTTTAGCCCCTATGGTGGACACAGATGCCATGAGGGGAGGAGCCAATCGAAATTGGCCCTCCCCCCACAGCACTGTCCACGACAGAGTTGCCCGTCCGGCACCGCGAGGAGGTAGGGGGTTGTTTTGCTGTTTCGGCATGCGGTGGCTGGGCATGCGAGCTACATGACCCAGCCAACGCAGCCTTGCCTGCCGGAGGAGCTCACCGATGGGACCTTGCCCAGATCTTTCAAGGATTTGTGAGCCCCTCACACAATCCAGCCCGGTTAAACCCAGGATGGATCGTAGGCAGGCCAGTCTAAATATTTCTAACCAGCGAAGATGTTCCATTAGGGGAGTCCGCGTTTTGCAAGCGTAGAGAAGGGAGGGAATGACCGTGGCCGAGAAGACCTGAAGCTTAGTGCGGAGCGACAGACCATGTAGCTTCCACACAGACACACACGCAGACACACACACACAGACACACACAGACAACGCGCTAACCACTACACTACCACTCCCCCCACACACACACACAGACAGATACACACACAGATACACACACACAGACAGCGCGCTAACCACTACACTACCATGCGTTACGCTTCCACATGCGCGGGTCACGTGACAGATGTGACGTCACAGCTCTCTTCCCGTGCTAAAAATAAATTCATTACTAAGCTACCCCCCCCCACCCCAAAAAAAACCCAAAAGTGTATTTTTATAATGTTTGCATGATGTACAGTCTGGAAAGTACCCGCATGGCAAATTTCCAGTTTGTTGCATGTCGGGAAGTACGCGAAACATTTTGCACAGACACACAATCACAACTTTGCCTTTTATATTTATGGAGATATTGGGGGGGACACATTCCTCCCCAATATTCAAATTTGCTAAAAATGCCCCCCCCCCCCCCATATATCGCTATAAAAGAGATATCTGCTTATATGATTGTGGTTATGGTTGTACTTCATTATTAATCCCTAATCTCTGTCATTACATACAACGAAGCAAGAAAAGTAAAAAAAAACAGAGCGATGTAATACAATAATACATCCCATGGGTTCGTGAATTTTTAAATATTTTAGGCAGGAAATCAGGAAATGACAGGAAATCCGTTTTCAAATTTAGATTTTTTTCTGGGGGGGGGGGACCCCCTTGAAAATTATCTCCCCCTCCCCCCAATGTTGACTACAATGGCTACGGACTTGCTTCTTCTTATTATTTTTATTTTTAAAAGTCGTGAATTATTGAAACGCCTTTCGTGAAATTTTAATGAGATTCTCGTGCGGGATATCGCCTTGCCGTGGCTGGGCTGGAGGATGATGATACTGAGGGGTGGAACTGGGTACCCCCCCCCATCACCTCGTGTCGCATCAACCCCCTCTCGGGGCCGTCGTGAGACCATCGGACAGTTCCACCGCAGGGCTCCCAGCGTCGGCAGCGGTCCCCTCCGGGATCTAAAGTCGACAAAAGTCGACGCATCGGGCAAAGCCCCCCCCCACCCACCCCGTTTGTCTCGCTTCAACTCAGGCAAGTCTGCTGGGGACACACTACACACACACTACACACACACTACACTACACACACTACATACACACACTACACACACACACTACACACACTACACACACACTACACGCACACACTACACACACTACACTACACACACTACACACACTACACACACTACACACAGCCACTACACACACTACACACACACTACACACACACGCTACACACACACATTACGCACACACTACACACACACTACACACACTACACACACACTACACACACTACACTACACACACTACACACACTACACACACACACTACACACACACACCACACACACACTACACACACACGCACACTACACACACATTACACACATTACACACACTACACACTCTACACACACTACACACATACTACACACACACTACACACACACTACACACACACACTACACACACACTCTACACACACTACACACACACACTACACACACTACACACACACACTACACACACTACACACACACTAGACACACACTACACACACACTACATACACACACTACAAACACTACACACACTACACACACACTACACACACACACTACACACACCACACACTACACACACACACTACACACACACTACACACAGACACTACACACACTACCCACACACTACACATACACGCTACACACACACACTACACACACACACTACACACACACTACACACACACACTACACACACTACACACACACTACACACACACACTACACACACTACACATACACTACACACACACTACACACACTACACACACACACTACACACACACTCTACACACACACTACACACACTACACACACATTACACACACTACACTACACACACTACACACACACCACACACAACAACAACAACCGCCATTCGCCACTAAGTGGCGGTGACGTCACCACGACGCTTGTGCCAGGCTATGTGCACCCTGAGGCCACGTGAAGTGTCGAACGCCCGCTGGCAGGAGGTCACGGGGCAGACCCAGGTGCCACGGGTCGACTGACTGAGATGACTGGCTGATGCACCACCTGTGCCCCCTACTGTGCCAACCCGCTGTGCTTTAGCCACCCGGCGCTCCGCTCGTTGTTGTGAGCGTCGCTCCTCCGCCCTCCGTTGTTGTTGGAGGGCGACTACCTCCAACTGTCCAGTAGCGTCCTTCACGAGCCTCCTCCACAGAGGCCGATCTTGACACCGCTGGTACCAGTCATCGGCAAGTCCACTCAGCTCCACGTCCTCCTGTACCACATCACTCCATCTCTTCTCTAGCCCGTGCCGCGTCCGCTTAGCCCCCTCAATCCGGCCGAACAAAAGCTGTTTCGGCATGCGGTGGCTGGGCATGCGGGCTACATGATCCAGCCATCGCAGCCTTGCCCGCCGGAGGAGCTCACCGATGGGACCTTGCCCAGATCTTTCAAGGATTTGTGAGCTCCTCACACAATCCAGTCTGGTTAAACCCAGGATGGATCGTAGGCAGGCCAGCCTAAATGTTTCTAACCGGCGAAGATATTCCATTAGGGGGGTCCACGTTTCGCAAGCGTAGAGAAGGTAGGGAATGACCGTGGCCGAGAAGACCTGAAGCGACAGACCAGATAGCTTCCACACAGCGTTACGCAACCGATGAAAAGATATTGCCGCTCGACTGATTCGGAGTGAGACCTCTGCTGTTAAACTGGAGCCAGTCATAAGCACACTGCCCAGGTACGGGAAACTCTCCACTCTCTCCACAACTGCCCCATCACCGATCGGGAGTTGTGGGGGTGGAGTGTCCGATGGTACAAAATACCCAGGCAGGTGCTTAGTTTTGGTGGGGCTGATGGTAAGGCCCCATCTCTTAGTGGCACGCTCCAGTCTCAGCAGCAGCGTCTCCAACTCCTCCTCTGACTGATCAGCTATTACCAAATCATCAGCATACATAACGTGGTTGAGCAACACACACACCACACTACACACACACTACACACACACTACACACACTACACACACACTACACACACTACACACACACTACACACACTACACACACACTACACACACTACACACACACACTACACACACACTACATACACACTACACTACACACACACTACCCACACACCACACTACACACACTACACACACCACACACACTACACTACACACACTACACACACTACACACACACTACACACACACACTACACACACTACACACACACACTACACACACACTACACACAGACCACACACATACTACACACACACGCTACACACACTACACACACACTACACACACACACTACACACACTACACACACACACTACACACACTACACACACACTGCACACACACTACACACACACTACACACAGACCACACACACACACTGCACACACTACTTGTGGTCCCCCTCTTTAAGAAGGGGGACCGCACAGACTATAACAACTACAGGGGCATCTCACCCCTCAGTGTGCTGGGAAAGGTCCTGGCAAGGATTATTCAACATCGACTTGCCAGGCACGCTGAGGAGAGGCTTGCGGAGCCCCAATGCGGTTTCAGGAAAGGGCGGTCCTGCACAGATGCCACATTTTCTGTCCGTCTGCTACAGCAGAGGTGTAGGGAATTCCAACTAGACCAACATCTCTGCTTTATTGACCTGGTCAAGGCCTATGATACCATCAGTAGGCCCGGGCTCTGGGTTGTTCTTCGTGCTTTTGGAGTCCCTGACCCCCTGCTCACGATCATTAAGGACCTTCATGATGGTGAGCGGGCCCGGGTAAAACTACGTGGCCGGGAGTCAGAGCCATTTCCTGTACACCTTGGGGTGCGACAGGGATGTCCTCTGGCTCCCACATTATTTAACATCTATTTTGACCACGTAGTTCGTGAAGCCTTCAAGAGCTGTACCGGGGGAATCTCCATATGGTACAGATATAATGGGAGGCTGATCGATGCCCGGGTGCGGTCAAGGGATGGCTCCCTATTGCTCAACCACGTTATGTATGTCGATGATTTGGTAATAGCTGCTCATTCAGAGGAGGAGTTGGAGACGCTGCTGTTGAAACTGGAGCGTGCCACTAAGAGGTGGGGCCTTACCATCAGGCCCACCAAAACTAAGCACCTGCCTGGGTATTTTGTACCATCGGACACTCCACAACTCCCAATCGGTGATGGGGCAGTTGTGGACAGAGTGGAGAGTTTCCCATTCCTGGGCAGTGTGCTTATGACCGGCTCCTGCTTAACAGCAGAGGTCTCACTCCGAATCAGTCGAGCGGCAATATCTTTTCATCGGTTGCGTAACGCTGTGTGGAAGCTACCTGGTCTGTCGCTCCGCACTAAGCTTCAAGTCTTCTCGGCCACGGTCATTCCCTCCCTTCTCTACGCATGCGAAATGTGGACCCCCCTAATGGAACATCTTCGCCGGTTAGAAACATTTAGGTTAGCCTGCCTGCGATCCATCCTGGGTTTAACCAGGCTGGATTGTGTGAGGAGCTCACAAATCCTTGAAAGATCTGGGCAAGGTCCCATCGGTGAGCTCCTCCGGCAGGCAAGGCTGCGTTGGCTGGGTCATGTAGCCCGCATGCCCAGCCACCGCATGCCGAAACAGCTTTTGTTCGGCCGGATTGAGGGGGCTAGGCGGGCGCGGCACGGGCTAGAGAAGAGATGGAGTGATGTGGTACAGGAGGACGTGGAGCTGAGTGGACTTGCTGATGACTGATACCAGCGGTGTCAAGATCGGCCTCTTTGGAGGAGGCTCGTGAAGGACGCTACTGGGCAGTTGGAGGTAGTCGCCCTCCAACAACAACGGAGGGCGGAGGAGCGACGCTCACAACAACGAACGGAGCGCTGGGTGGCTAAAGCACAGCAGGTTGGCACAGTAGGGTGCACAGGTGGTGCACCAGCCAGTCATCTCAGTCAGTCGACCCGTGGCACTTGGGTCTGCCCCGTGACCTCCTGCCAGCGGGCGTTCGACACTTCACGTGGCCTCAGGGTGCACATAGCCTGGCACAAGCGTCGTGGTGACGTCACCGCCACTTAGTGGCGAATGGCTGTTGTTGTTGTGTATCTGTGTGTGTCTGTGTGTGTGTATCTGTGTGTGTCTGCGTGTGAGTGTCTGTGTGTGTCTGTGTATGTGTCTGCGTGTGTGTGGGGGGAGTGGTGGTGTAGTGGTTAGCGCGCCGCGCTATGAACCTGGCGACCCCAGTTCGATTCCCCGCTCACGGCCAACACCAGGTGACGATTATCCGAACCGGTCGTGGGCCTCCCCTAGGTCGACTCAGCCTCAAAACGAGTACCTGGTGCGGTGTGCAGTAAACATCGCTAGCACTGGGGGAGACAAAGGCGGCCGGGCGTGGCGCTGGCCACCCACCCCCCTTCGTGTGCCACAGTGCCGACAGTCTTCACAGGGTACTGCAGCGACTTGCCCCTGCAGCCTGTCACAGCCCAGGATCAATGTTCAGCGCGCTCGTCACTCATCCCGTGACGGCGTCTCGCTGTCGGGGATGAAGAGGGAGTCTGGGGAAAGAGACGAGACCACTATCGATGGCGTTATGGGGGTAGGGTTTTCCCCGAGTGAAAATTCGCCAGCAGTCGGAAAAGGCGTTTAGGCGTGGACGTGGAAGAGCAAAAATCCGCGGATTTTTTTTGTGGATGGGATTAACCACCACCACAACAACAATCACAACAACAAAATAGAAACAACAGAGAGTCGAGGAAGGTCCTGGGGGGGCGGCGGGGGGGGGGAGAGAAATTTGAGAGAGCTGCTGCGGTAAATGAATACTCCTTGATTTAGTTCGGTGAAGTCACGTGGGTGAAAACGAAATAAAATATAACGTAAATAAAACAACTAATTTAAATGACGCGACGTTTCGGTAGCGACACAAGCATCCGCCATCAGGTGTTAACTGCTCAAGCAAAATCGCCGACGTGACTTGTCAAAATCTCGAGAAATTAATAACAAAATACATCGTCCCTGTTAAAGATATCGGACATCGATTATGACGATGGTGGTGGTGGCGGTGGTTTCAATAACGAAGGTCGTGATGATGATGTTGATGATGTTGATGAGTTAGATCGCGTAAAATATAAATGTGTCGTAAAGGCTGCCACCACCCGACACAGCCAATCAGTAAGGGGATTGTCGCGTCAACAACACGTGACCAACTGCTTAGTAGCAGAGCACCACGCCGGCTGTGTGTTGGAGAGTAAACCCACTACAACATTTACAATTATAGTGTAGTGTATAGTGTAGTGTATAGTGTAGTGTATAGTGTAGTGTATAGTGTAGTGTAGTGTGTAGTGTATAGTGTGGTGTATAGTGTAGTGTAGTGTGTAGTGTATAGTGTAGTATAGTGTATAGTGTAGTGTAGTGTATAGTGTAGTGTGTAGTATAGTGTAGTGTATAGTGTAGTGTGTAGTGTATACTCTAGTGTGTAGTAGTGTATAGTGTAGTATAGTGTGTAGTGTATAGTGTAGTGTATAGTGTAGTGTGTAGTGTAGTGCATAGTGTAGTGTGTAGTGTAGTGTATAGTGTAGTGTATAGTGTAGTGTATAGTGTAGTGTGTAGTGTAGGGCCTAGTGTAGTGTATAGTGCATATTGTAGTGTATAGTGTAGTCTATAGTGTAGTGTGTAGTGTATAGTGTAGTGTATAGTGTAGTGTATAGTGCATATTGTAGTGTATAGTGTAGTGTATAGTGTAGTGTGTAGTGTGGTGTATAGTGTAGTGTATAGTGTAGTGTATAGTGCATATTGTAGTGTATAGTGTAGTGTATAGTGTAGTGTATGGTGTAGTGTATAGTGTAGTGCAGATTGTAGTGTATAGTGCATATTGTAGTGTATAGTGTAGTGTAATGTATAGTGTAGTGTATAGTGTAGTCTAGTATATAGTGTAGTGTATAGTGTAGTGTATAGTGTAGTGTATAGTAGTGTAGTGTATAGTGTAGCATGAAGTATAGTGTAGTGTATAGTGTAATGTATAGTGTAGTGTATATTGTGGGGTATAGTGTAGTGTATTGTATAGTGTATAGTGTGGTGTATGGTGTAGTGTATAGTATAGTGTAGTGTATAGTGTAGTGTATAGTATAGTGTATAGTGTAGTGTATAGTGTAGTGTATAGTATAGTGTAGTGTATAGTGTAGTGTGTAGTGTATAGTGTAGTGTGTAGTGGAGTGTATAGTGTAGTGTATAGTGTAGTGTGTAGTGTATAGTGGAGTGTATAGTGTAGTGTATAGTGTAGTATACTAGTTTAGCACACACCCTGGTTGTGTGTTGGAGAGTAAAACCACTGCAACATTTACAATAATAGTGTAGTGTATAGTCTAGTGTGTAGTAGTGTATAGTGTAGTGTATAGTGTAGTGTGTAGTGTGGTATGTAGTGTATAGTGTAGTGTATAGTGTAGTGTATAGTGTAGTACATAGTAGTGTATAGTTTATTGTATAGTGTAGTGTATAGTGTGGTGTGTAGTGTAGTGTATAATGTAGTGTATAGTGTAGTGTAGTGTGTAGTGTAGTGTATAGTGTGGTGTATAGTGTAGTGTGTAGTGTATAGTGTGGTGTATACTGTAGTGTGTAGTGTAGTGTATAGTGTAGTAAATAGTAGTGTATAGTGTAGTGTATAGTGTAGTGTATAGTGTAGTGTACAGTCTAGTGTACTAGTCCGACGTTTCGCCAGTAATTACACCGAGCATCATCAGGCGACGATGTCACTGTTAGCTTGCCACGTGTGGTTCATCCGGTGCGTACAACGCCTCGTCTCGTTTGCTTCACTTTATTGCTTCATTCGCGTAAACTAAGGGGCCGACCATAAATGACGTCACGCACCTAGGGGGGGAGGGGGGTTTGAGAAATGTGACGTCACATCAAAACGCGCAACTTTAAATAAATATAGACAACACGTTCTACTTAATTAAATAGACTTTTTAATAAATGTATTCTCCTACAACATCAGAGTGCAGCGCCACATTAAATACGCATTACAATGACAACAATAGTTTAAAGCGATTTGAAGCGTGTTTTATTTTTTTGGGAGGCGGGGGTAGAGCTTTGTGACGTCATATTTGAGGGGGGAGGGGTCTGACTTTGTGACGCCGTGTGATGAGGGGGGGGGGGGGTCAAAAATCGTTCAAAATTGTGTGACGTCATTTATGGACGGCCCCAAAACACAAAACGTGACTCTCATTCAAGCGGAGCCTCCACAAGGCGACACAAACCCCCCCCCCCCCGCCCACAGCGGCGGCCATTGTTCAACATCGGAAGCCACCCCCGGTGCTCGCTCAGAACAACAACAACAACAACGCTGCGAACGTCACGACAACAACAGAAAGCACGAGAGTGGCAATGAAATAGCAGTGAACACGTTCCTGCGGAGGGAGCTGGTAGTAGGAACGTTTGGTGGCTCGGTCAATGGCCAGGGTCAACAACGGCGGCACCACCACGTGGTGCATTCAGCACAATATGGCCGACTGTGAGGGCGGGCACAAGCCGGCGTGAGTAGGTTAAACGTTGAGTTTTATAAGGGCACCACGGGGTGACCAGCCCCTCCCCACCCAGCCCCTCCCTCCCCACCCCCCCACCCAGCCCCACCCTCCCCACCCAGCCCCTCCCCACCCAGCCCCTCCCCTCCCTCCCCACCCTCCCCTCTCCACCCAGCCCCACCCCTTCCATTTTTGGATGCACGACGGACAGACGGACACAATGATCCCCTGTGGGCTGCTGGTGTAGTAACCAGGAGGTTCCTACAGAGTATAATTGTTCATTTGCTACCAATTAATCCATCATTAATGTATTACTGGTATCCAGAGGCGTACAGCCAGCTAGTGGTAGTACTACTTTTGAACAGTACCAGTAGTACTATTACTTTTGAACAGTACCAGTGGTAGTACTACTTTGAACAGTACCAGTGGTAGTACTATTTTTGAACAGTACCAGTGGTAGTACTATTTTTGAACAGTACCAGTAGTATTGCTACTTTTGAACAGTACCAGTAGTATTGCTACTTTGGAACAGTACCAGTGGTAGTACTACTTTTGAACAGTACCAGTGGTAGTACTACTTTTGAACAGTACCAGTTTTCACACCTGATGATGATTGCTTGTGTTGCAGTCGAAACGTCGTGAGAATTTAATTGTTTTATATTTTTTTATTTTATTGTTCCCTTCTACGTGACTTTTACCGAAAGAACCAAGAATATAGTACCAGTAGTATTACTGCTTTTGAACAGTACCAGTGGTAGTACTACTTTTGAACAGTACCAGTGGTAGTACTACTTTTGAACAGTACCAGTGGAAGTTCTACTTTTGAACAGTACCAGTTTTCACACCAGATGATGATTGCTTGTGTTGCAGTCGAAACGTCGTGAGAATTTTATTGTTTTATATTTTTTATTATTTTATTGTTTCCCTTCTACGTGACTTTTTCCGAAAGAACCAAGAATATAGTACCAGTGGTAGTACTACTTTTGAACAGTACCAGTGGTAGTACTACTTTTGAACAGTACCAGTGGTATTACTACTTTTGAACAGTACCAGTAGTAGTACTACTTTTGAACAGTACCAGTGGTAGTACTACTTTTGAACAGTACCAGTGGTAGTACTACTTTTGAACAGTACCAGTGGTAGTACTACTTTTGAACAGTACCAGTGGTAGTACTACTTTTGAACAGTACCAGTGGTAGTACTACTTTTGAACAGTACCAGTGGTAGTACTACTTTTGAACAGTACCAGTGGTATTACTACTTTTGAACAGTACCAGTGGTAGTACTACTTTTGAACAGTACCAGTGGTTGTACTACTTTTAAACAGTACCAGTGGTAGTACTACTTTTGAACAGTACCAGTAGTAGTACTACTTTTGAACAGTACCAGTGGTAGTACTACTTTTGAACAGTACCAGTAGTAGTACTACTTTTGAACAGTACCAGTGGTAGTATTACTTTTGAACAGTACCAGTGGTAGTACTACTTTTGAACAGTATCAGTGGTAGTATTACTTTTGAACAGTACCAGTGGTAGTACTACTTTTGAACAGTACCAGTGGTAGTACTACTTTTGAACAGTACCAGTTTTCACACCTGATGATTGCTTGTGTTGCAGTCGAAACATCGTGAGAATTGTATTATTTTATATTTTTATTTTTTTATTATTTTGTTTCCCTTCTACGTGACTTTTACCGAAAGAACCAAGAATATAGTACCAGTAGTATTACTACTTTTGAACAGTACCAGTGGTAGTACTACTTTTGAACAGTACCAGTGGTAGTACTACTTTTAAACAGTACCAGTTGTCACACCTGATGATGATTGCTTGTGTTGCAGTCGAAACGTCGTGAGAATTTTATTGTTTTATATTTTTATTTTATTGTTCCCTTCTACGTGACTTTTACCGAAAGAACCAATAATTTAGTACCAGTGGTAGTACTACTTTTGAACAGTACCAGTGGTATTACTACTTTTGAACAGTGCCAGTGGTAGTAGTACTTTGAACAGTACCAGTTGTAGTACTACTTTTGAACAGTACCAGTTTTCACACCTGATGATGATTGCTTGTGTTGCACTCGAAACGTGAGAATTTTGTTGTTTTATATAAAAATTTTTTATTATCTTATTGTTTCCCTTCTACGTGACTTTTACCGAAAGAACCAAGAATATAGTACCAGTAGTATTACTACTTTTGAACAGTACCAGTAGTAGTACTACTTTTGAACAGTACCAGTGGTAGTACTACTTTTAAACAGTACCAGTTTTCACACCTGATGATGATTGCTTGTGTTGCAGTCGAAACGTCGTGAGAATTTTATTGTTTTATATTTTTATTTTATTGTTCCCTTCTACGTGACTTTTACCGAAAGAACCAATAATTTAGTACCAGTGGTAGTACTACTTTTGAACAGTACCAGTGGTATTACTACTTTTGAACAGTGCCAGTGGTAGTAGTACTTTGAACAGTACCAGTTGTAGTACTACTTTTGAACAGTACCAGTTTTCACACCTGATGATGATTGCTTGTGTTGCACTCGAAACGTGAGAATTTTGTTGTTTTATATAAAAAAAAAATTATTATCTTATTGTTTCCCTTCTACGTGACTTTTACCGAAAGAACCAAGAATATAGTACCAGTAGTATTGCTACTTTTGAACAGTACCAGTGGTAGTACTACTTTTGAACAGTACCAGCAGTACTATTACTTTTTAACGGTGCCGGTAGTAGTGGTATAGTTAACGCTATCAGTAGGTAGGCACTGCTGGACTGGTTGCACGCGGTTCTGTGAAGACCCATTGGGAGTGTTGGGGGTTGATGATCATTCATTGTCAGCATCTGAACAATAAACGGGGAATTTACAATTTGGAGTCCATCCGTTCGGGATGTCCAGTCGATAGTCTTCGCCAACGATAGATATTCTCGTATTTGCTGTTTTGTTTCGCGATTAAAAAATCAGTGGAGTGAATGTGACGTTAAACCTTCACGGCAAGTCCATTGCTGTGGCAGAGTTGACAGGTGAAGGCGCAGCCCTGCAACTGCTCGCTCGCGACACTGCTGGTGGACGTTGTCTCCGCTGGAGAGGGGGCCTCCTCTTTGACACAATCTCCGCGCTTGCAGAACTTCTGACACGTCGGCACGCGGCAGGGAACGCGGCTGACGATGGGGGCCGCGGAAACCGCTGCCCGACCATCGCCATCGTCACGGAGGAGCAACGTCACCACCGCCGCCACCGCCGTCATCACCGCCGCCATCGTCGCCGCCAGCATGACCGCCGTCAGTGTGAGCGCGCAGTTCTCTCAAGGAAACCTGCGTCTCGTCTGCGTCTCGGCAGAAGAAAATGAAGGTGATGGCGGCGGTGGCGGCGGTGGTGGCGGCGGTGGTGGCGATGGTGGCGGCGGTGGTGGCGATGGTGGTGGCGGTGGTGGCGATGGTGGTGGTGGCGGTGGTGGCGGCGGTGGTGGCGATGGTGGTGGCGGTGGTGGCGATGGTGGTGGTGGCGGTGGTGGTGGCGGTGGTGGCGGCGGTGGAGGTGGCAATGGTGGTGGCGGTGGTGGCGGCGATGGTGGTGGCGGTGGTGGCGGCGGTGGTGGCGGTGGTGGTGGCGGTGGTGGCGGCGATGGTGGCGGCGGTGGTGGCGATTGTGGTGGTGGGGGTGGCGGTGGTGGCGATGGTGGCGGCGGTGGTGGTGGCGTTGGTGGTGGTGGCGATGGTGGTGGTGTCGGTGGTGGCGATGGTGGCGGCGGTGGTGGTGGCGTTGGTGGTGGTGGCGATGGTGGTGGTGTCGGTGGTGGCGATGGTGGTGGTGGTGGTGGCGATGGTGGTGGTGGTGGCGGTGGTGGCGATGGTGGTGGTGGCGGTGGTGGCGATGGTGGTGGTGGTGGCGATGGTTACGGGGCCGACGATGCACTGCGACGGTGCTGAACGACGTCGTGGCAGTGGTGGGGGGGAGGGGGGGTATCCTCCACTTGTCGCGCAGAAGTTTTGCAGTTCAATGGCAGTAGGCCGCCCTGGTTATTCGCACTGTTGGTATTGACCCCTGTCGTGTTAAGGGCCGTCCATAAATGACGTCACGCACCTGGGGGGAGGGGGGGGTCAGATATTTGTGACGATGTGTGACGAGGTGGGGGGGGGGGGGTTTGAGAAATGTGACGTCACATCAAAACGCGCAACTTTAAATAAATACAGACAACACGTTCTACTTAATTAAATATACTTTTTAATAAATGTTTTCTCCTACAACATCAGTGCCACATTAAATACGCACTACAATGACAATAGTTTAAAGCGATTTGAATGGAAATATGGTTTTGAGGGGTGGGGGGGGGGAGCAGAGCTTTGTGACGTCATATTTGAGAGGGGTGGGGGTCTGACTTTTTGTGACGCCGCGTGACGAGAGAGAGAGGTGGGGAGGGGCGGATCAAAAAATCGTACAAAATCGCGTGACGTCATTAACTTGGTGCCTTTTGCTCCACGCGGGGGGAGGTCAAAGGTCTCCGCAAGCACGCGCCAATTGCAGCGAGGGGGCCGATGTGTGGCAGTGTGGTGGGCCCACCGTGCAAGAGGACTCGCGCGAGGGATTTGCCCATCGCAGCAGTGTATAGTAGTGTAGTGTATAGTAGTGTAGTGTATAGTGTAGTGTATAGTAGTGTAGTGTATAGTAGTGGAGTGTATAGTAATGTAGTGTATAGTGTAGTGTATATTACTGTAGTGTATAGTAGTGGAGTGTATAGTAGTGTATAGTAGTGTAGTGTATAGTAGTGTAGTGTATAGTAGTGTAGTGTATAGTAGTGTAGTGTATAGTAGTGTTGTGTATAGTAATGTAGTGTATAGTAGTGTAGTGTATAGTGTAGTGTATATTACTGTAGTGTATAGTAGTGTAGTGTATAGTAGTGTAGTGTATAGTGTAGTATATAGTAGTGTAGTGTATAGTGTAGTGTATAATGTAGTGTATAGTAGTGTAGTGTATAGTAGTGTAGTGTATGGTAGTGTAGTGTATAGTGTAGTGTATAGTAGTCTAGAGTGTAGTAGTGTATAGTAGTGTAGTGTATAGTAGTGTAGTGTATAGTAGTGTAGTGTATAGTGTAGTGTATAGTAGTGTAGTGTATAGTATAGTGTATAGTGTAGTGTATAGTAGTGTAGTGTATAGTGTAGTGTATAGTAGTGTAGTGTATAGTGTAGTGTATAGTAGTCTAGAGTGTAGTAGTGTATAGTAGTGTAGTGTGTAGTAGTGTAGTGTATAGTAGTGTAGTGTATAGTAGTGTAGTGTATAGTAGTGTAGTGTATAGTGTAGTGTATAGTGTAGTGTATAGTGTAGTGTATAGTGTAGTGTATAATAGTGTAGTGTATAGTAGTGTAGTGTATAGTAGTGTATAGTAGTGTAGTGTATAGTGTAGTGTATAGTAGTGTAGTGTATAGTAGTGTAGTGTATAGTGTAGTGTACAAGAATACGGGTTACACCGTATGGGTGGACACGGTGTGCAGGAAGGTCCTTGCCACATTTTCGCATCAAGAGGGGGCGATGTTGCTGCTGCTGCCGCTCCTTTGTGCCATCCACAGTCGAGTAATGAGCGAGGTCAGTTTTGTTTTTTCAACATTGTGGATGTTCGAGCCGGTACCAGTTGGAGTGGTGGTTCTTAGCCTGGAGGTGCGAGATGCCTGATGTTGTTCAGCACCCTCTGGAGCAGTGGGGGATCTTCTTAACCCTTCACAGTAGAAGTTCCGACGCGTATTCTAGACGGTCAAACTCTTGCTCAACAAAACTGTTTTTTTTTTCCTCTGGAAGTTCTAAACGCCAAATCCCAGATGGTTCCATCTCTCCGCGTCTGAACTCGTTCCGTAGACTGTAGTGTTTCTTCTTCTTCACCTGGGGGTGCATCTCGCACCGCCTGGCGCTGCGAGATTCCCTTTCTGGGGGGGGGGGGTGGGGGTGGTAGCGAGACACGGGCGGAATTGATTTTGTTCAGACGGTGAATCATCGACAACGCAGATGAAGCACACGGGCCACGTTTCATCAACCCCCTACGTGCTCATTAACATTCTTACGTTCGTTTTAACGATTGAGGATCAAAGTGGATCTCGCTAGGGAGCCGTGGTGGTGCGCTACGAACCGGGCGACTATCTGAACCGGTCGTGGGCCTCCCCTAGGTCGACTCAGCCTCAAACGAGTACCCGGTGCGTTGTGTGGTAAACATCGCCACTGGGGGGAGACAAAGGCGGCCGGGTGTGGTTGCTGGCCACCCGCCCCCACGTGTGCCACGGTGCCGGCCTTCGTAGGCGCTGCTGCTCGCTAACAGCACTTGCCCCTGCAGTCTGTTACAGGCTACACGGGGGATCTTTGTCTTTAGTGGGGTGTAGTTGTTTTAATTATCTCTGGGAGGAAACCGGAGAGCTCACAAAAGACAAAGACCCCCCGGGTAGCCTTCTAACAGACTGCGGGGGGGGGGGGGGGGCAAGAGCTGTCAGCGAGCAGCACCTGCGAAGGCCGGCAGGGTACACGACGGGGGTGGCACCACCACCACCAGCACCACCACCACCACCACCACAACCACCACCACTACCACCACCACTACCACCACCAGCACCACCACCACTATCACCACCACCACCACTACCACCACTATCACTACTATCACCACCAGCACCACTACCACCACCACTATCACCACCAGCACCACTACCACCACCAGCACCACTATCACCACCACTATCACCAGCACTATCACCACCACTATCACCACCACCACTACCGCCACCAGCACCACTACCACCACCAGCACCACCACCACCATCAGCACCACCACCACTACCACCACCACTACTACCACCAGCACCAGCACCACCACCAGCACCACCACCCCCTCCACCAGCACCACCACTACCACCAGCACCAGCACCACCAGCACCACCACCAGCACCACTACCACCACCAGCACCACCACCAGCAGCACTACCACCACCAGCAGCACCACCACCACCACCAGCACCACCACCAGCACCACCACCAGCACCACTACCAGCAGACCCACCAGCACCACCACGCCTCCACCAGCACCACCACCAGCACCACCACCAGCATCACCACCACCCCTCCACCAGCATGACCACCAGCAGCACCACCACCACCCCCACCAGCACTACCAGCACCACCACCACGCCCGGCCGCCTTTGTCTCTCTCCCCCCAGTGACGGTGTTCACCACGCGCCGCGTTGTGATGGCCCGGTCCACCACGGGGAAACCCGCGGTGCGTTACAAACATTCACAGGCGTCGGCCGCGAGTTCGGGATCGAGCTCGGGACTCGGGATCGGGATCGAGTTCGGGATCGAGTTCGGGACTCGGGATCGGGATTGAATTCGAGATCGGGATCGAGTTCGGGATCAAGCTCGGGACTTGGGATCGGGATCGAGCTCGGGACTTGGGATCGTGATCGAGTTCGGGATCGAGCTTGGGATCGAGTTCGGGACCGAGTTTGCGTCGTCGCTGGCTGGGTGCTCGCACGCCGCTCCCGGCTCTCTGTACGCCACTGCGGGAGAGCTCGTCCCGACCTCCCGCAGTGGCGCAGTGCTCGGTGGGGCCAGGCAGGGGGTCCCGCCCCCATTGACGACCACCGTGCTAAGAGATCAAATACTGTGGTCCCCCACCTCAACCCGATTGCCCCACCGTCACCCCCCCCCCCCCCGCCCGAGCTGGTAACTGATGACGTCGTCACTAACAACCCGCACGCGAATGGGCGACGATTCGGGCACCGAACCTGTGCCACCCCCCCCCCCCCCCACCGCCGCCGCCGTTTTGGCCCCGATGCGAACCGACGATTTGGAATTTCGATCTTCCGCAGGAGCAGCGGCGTTCCCCTCCGCCCGGAGCTGCTCTCCGGGCGGAGGGACTCCTGCCAAAGTGCAGGCGCAAGCCCAGGCGTCGAGGGACACCGCGCGGAGGCAGGAGCAGGCCATCGTGGACCTGCAGAGCACGGTCAGGGAGCTTCTGGAGAAGCTGAGGAAGTGTGAAGAGAGGGGTGGTGGTGGTGGTGGTGCTGGGAGGATGGAGGGTGTGGACACCCTGGACCGCAAGGTGAAGGACCTGGTGCGGAGGATGGAGGTGATGGCATCATTCCGCAGCAGCATCACCAATATTGACATCATCATCACCAATATTAACATCATCATCAGCAGCATCATCATCACCAATATTAACATCATCATCCTCATCAATATTGATATAATCAGCATCATCACCAATATTAACATCAACATCATCATCATCACCAATATTAATATCATCAGCATCATCATCACAAATATTAACATCATCAGCATTACCAATATTATCATCATCACCAATATTAATATCATCATCACCAATATTAACATCATCATCATCATCACCAATATTAACATCATCATCACTAATATTAATATCATCATCACCAATATTAACATCATCAGCATCACAATATTAACATCATCATCAATATTAATATCATCAGCATCATCATCAATATTAATATCAGCAGCAGCATCATCACCAATATTAACATCATCATCATCAATATTAATATCAGTAGCATCATTTGAGCATCGTCATCAATATCATCAGCGGCATCATCATATCAGCATCATCAATTTGATCAGACTATGTAACATAATTTTTGTGGTTCCTGGGTAGTAAGTGTTATTTACTAATTGCTTATGCCTCTAAAGTATATAAAATGGAAGTTATTCCCTACAAACTTTGCTCTTGTGACCAGGACAGCGACATTTTTTAATTTTACCAAATTTCCATGAGGAAACGGGCGAATTTGTCCCTTTTCGTTCACGTAAAGTCAGAAAAAACCAACATGAATCAACATTTTGCACGTATTTATACTAAAGTAATACACAAATGACTGCAAAAGATTGAGAAGCGAGTCGTTTTGTCGAGATTGTTCCTCCCCACAGAGGCCTCGGTCCGCTGTGGCCAGTCCCGGCCTGTGGTGACTGGCCCTGGGTGCCTTAATCTTGGTGGCCAGCCCCGGGCCGCCCGTGTGAATCGCGCCAGGCGTGTGAATCGTGACCTCGCCAATCCACTCTCTCTCTCTCACGCAGAATGTTGGCACGTCTGACACGAGCTCCCGCTCGTCGCCATACGCAGAAGACGACGACGATGACGACGATGGCGGTGGTGGCGGTGGCGGTGGTGGTGGCGGTGGGCGTGATGGCGGCGACGAAGACGAAGACGCCGTCACGGATACTGCGCTCGGCGGCAATTCCTTGGGGAAATTTTCGGACGAAAGTAAGAGGCGTCAACTCGGTGATGACGATGATGGCGGCGGCGGTGGCGGCGGCGGCGGGGGTCGCCGTCGTCGTTCTGACGCGTTCCTCGTGAGTCTGTGCGCCCTGGCGAATGTGGCGCTGCCGACGTAGCTCCCAGCACGGGCGTTGGGGCGCTGCACAAAGCGGCGTGCGGGAGGTTTCACAATCCTCCTCCTCCTCCATGCGAGTCTCTCCCCCCCCCCCTGACTGGTGACCTCTCCCCCCCCCCTGACTGGTGACCTCTCCCCTCCCCTGACTGGTGACCTCTCCCCCCCCCCGGTGACCTCTCCCCCCCCCCTGACTGGTGACCTCTCCCCCCTGACTGGTGACCTCTCCCCCCCCTGACTGGTGACCTCTCCCCCCTGACTGGTGACCTCTCCCCCCCCCCTGACTGGTGACCTCTCCCCCCCGACTGGTGACCTCTCCCCCCCCCTGACTGGTGACCTCTCTCCCCCCCCCTGACTGGTGACCTCTCCCCCCCCCCCGGTGACCTCTCCCCCCCCCCGTCTCCTTTACTCTCCCCGCGCCCTGCGTTAGGTTGTGCTCTCCACCACCAAACGTCTGTACATCCGGCCAGCTGCTCTTCGTTATCTCAATGCCTGTAGTACTTTATGTTCCACTTTATGTTCTACTTTATGTTCTACTTTATGTTGTACTTTATGTAGTACTTTATGTAGTACTTTATGTTCTACTTTATGTAGTACTTTATGTTCTACTTTATGTAGTACTTTATGTTCTACTTTATGTAGTACTTTATGTAGTACTTTGTGTAGTACTTTATGTTCTACTTTATGTTCTACTTTATGTTCTACTTTATGTTGTACTTTATGTAGTACTTTATGTAGTACTTTATGTTCTACTTTATGTAGTACTTTATGTTCTACTTTATGTAGTACTTTATGTTCTACTTTATGTAGTACTTTATGTAGTACTTTGTGTAGTACTTTATGTTCTACTTTATGTTCTACTTTATGTTCTACTTTATGTAGTACTTTGTGTAGTACTTTATGTAGTACTTTGTGTAGTACTTTATGTTCTACTTTATATAGTATTTTATGTTCTACTTTATGTTCTACTTTATGTAGTACTTTATGTAGTGCTTTGTATAGTACTTTATGTAGTACTTTGTGTAGTACTTTATGTTCTACTTTATGTAGTACTTTATGTAGTACTTTATGTAGTACTTTATGTTCTACTTTATGTAGTACTTTATGTAGTACTTTATGTAGTACTTTATGTTCTACTTTATGTAGTACTTTATGTTGTACTTTATGTAGTAAGTAATGTTCTAATTCATGTTCTACTTTATGTAATACTTTATGTACTACTTTATGTAGTACTTTATGTTCTACTTTATGTAGTACTTTATGTTCTACTTTATGTAGTACTTTATGTTCTACTTTATGTAGTACTTTATGTAGTAATTAATGTTCTACTTCATGTTCTACTTTATGTAATACTTTATGTACTACTTTATGTAGTACTTTATGTAGTACTTTATGTAGTACTTTGTGTAGTACTTTATGTTCTACTTGATGTTCTACTTTATGTAGTACTTTATGTAGTACTTTATGTTCTACTTTATGTTGTGCTTTATGTTCTACTTTATGTTCTACCTTATGTTCTATTTTATGTAGTACTTTATGTAGTTCTTTGTGTAGTACTTTATGTTCTGCTTTATGTTCTATTTTATGTAGTACTTTGTGTAGTACTTTATGTTCTACTTTATGTTCTACTTTATGTTCTACTTTATGTTCTATTTTATGTAGTACTTTATGTAGTTCTTTGTGTAGTACTTTATGTTCTACTTTATGTTCTATTTTATGTAGTAATTTGTGTAGTACTTTGTGTAGTACTTTGTGTAGTACTTTATGTTCTACTTTATGTTCTACTTGATGTTCGACTTTATGTAGTACTTTATGTAGTACTTTATGTTCTACTTTATGTAGTACTTTATGTAGTACTTTGTGTAGTACTTTATGTTCTACTTTATGTAACACTTTATGTTCTACTTTATGTTCTACTTTATGTTGTACTTTATGTAGTACTTTATGTTCTACTTTACGTAGTACTTATGTAGTACTTTATGTTCTACTTTATGTAGTACTTTATGTTGTACTTTATGTAGTAATTAATGTTCTACTTTATGTTCTATTTTATGTAGTACTTTATGTAGTACTTTGTGTAGTACTTTATGTTCTACTTTATGTTCTACTTTATGTAGTGCTTTATGTTCTACTTTATGTTCTACTTTATGTAGTACTTTATGTTCTACTTTGTGTAGTACTTTATGTAGTACTTTGTGTAGTACTTTATGTTCTACTTTATGTTCTACTTTATGTAGTACTTTATGTTCTACTTTATGTTCTACTTTATGTTCTACTTTGTGTAGTACTTTATGTAGTACTTTGTGTAGTATTTTATGTTGTACTTCCTGAACGTTTCTCTCTTGAGCCCCCTGTGTGTGCTTGGCCTCGAAATGACAACAATGTAATAGGCGACGTTTCAGGCAATAGCCCTTCTTCAGAGCGCATGCGGAGCGAAGCCGTGCGAGTGAGTACGACGTGGGAGGCTGCGCGCTAAACCACGGCAGCATCTTGCAGCGTGGTCCAGATGTGTTGTGACCTAAAAATTTGACATGTACAGTGAGGGAAAAAAAGTATTTGATCCCCTGCTGATTTTGTACGTTTGCCCACTGACAAAGAAATGATCAGTCCATAATTTTAATGGTAGGTTCATTTGAACAGTGAGAGACAGAATATCAACAAAAAAATCCAGAAAAACGCATGTCAAAAATGTTATAAATTCATTTGCATTTTAATGAGGGAAATAAATATTTGACCCCTCTGCAACACATGACTTAGTACTTGGTGGCAAAACCCTTCTTGGCAATCACAGAGGTCAGACGTTTCTTGTAGTTGGCCACCAGGTTTGCACACATCTCAGGAGTGATTTTGTCCCACTCCTCTTTGCAGATCTTCTCCAAGTCATTAAGGTTTCGAGGCTGACGTTTGGCAACTCGAACATTCAGCTCCCCCCACATTTTCTTTGGGATTAAGGTCTGGAGACTGGCTAGGCCACTCCAGGACCTTAATGTGCTTTTCAATGCCCTGGCTGAGGGAAGGAGGTTCTCACCCAAGATTTGATGGTACATGGCCCCATCCATCGTCCCTCCTCCATGTTTGACGGTAGGGATGGTGTCCTCATCCAAACACAGTTGAGTTGATGCCAAAGAGCTCCATTTTGGTCTCAACTGACCACAACACTTTCACCCAGTTGTCCTCTGAATCATTCAGATGTTCATTGGCATACTTCAGACGGGCATGTATATGTGCTTTCTTGAGCAGGGGGACCTTGCGGGCGCTGCAGGATTTCAGTCCTTCATGGCATAGTGTGTTACCAATTGTTTTCTTGGTGACTATGGTCCCAGCTGCCTTGAGATAATTGACAAGATCCTCCAGTGTAGTTCTGGGCTGATTCCTCACCGTTCTCATGATCATTGCCACTCCACGAGATGAGATCTTGCATGGAGCCCTAGGCCGAGGGAGAGTGACAGTTCTTTTGTGTTTCTTCCATTTGCGAATAATCGCACCAACTGTTGTCACCTTCTCACCAAGCTGCTTGGCAATGGTCTTGTAGCCCATTCCAACCTTGTGTAGGTCTACAATCTTGTCCCTGACATTCTTGGAGAGCTCTTTGGTCTTGGCCATGGTGGAGAGTTTGGAATCTGATTGATTGCTTCTGTGGACAGGTGTCTTTTATACAGGTAACAAGCTGAGATTGGGAGCACTCCCTTTAAGAGTGTGCTCCTAATCTCAGCTCGTTACCTGTATAAAAGACACCTGGGAGCCAGAAATCTTTCTGATTGAGAGGGGGTCAAATACTTATTCCCCTCATTAAATGCAAATCAATTTATAACATTTTTGACATGCGTTTTTCGGGATTTTGTTGTTGTTATTCTGTCTCTCACTGTTCAAATAAACCTACCATTAAAATTATAGACTGATGATTTCTTTGACAGTGGGCAAACGAACAAAATCAGCAGGGGATCAAATACTTTTTTCCCTCACTGTATATACTATACACTACACTATACGCTACACTATACACTACACTATATACTACACTATACACTACACTATACACTACACTACCCATTACACTCTACACTACACTATACACTACACTATACACTACACTATACACTACATTATACACTACACTATACACTACACTACACACTGCACTATACACTACACACTACACTATACACTACACTATACACTGCACTATACACTGCACTACACACTATACACTACACTATACACTACACACTAAACCCTACACTACACTACACTATACACTACACACTATAAACTACACTATACACTACACTATACACTACACTATACACTACACTACACGCTGCACTACACACTGCACTATACACTACACTATACTACTATACACTACACTATACACTACACTATACACTACACTACACACTATACACTGCACACTGCACTATACACTACACTATACACTACACTACACACTACACTATACACTACACTATACTACTATACACTACCCTATACTACTATACACTACACTATACACTACACACTACACTATACACTACACGATACACTACACACTGCACTACACACTACACTATACACTACACTATACGCTACACTATACACTACACACTACACACTGCACTATACACTATACTACTATACACTACACTATACACTACACTATACTACTATACACTACACTATACACTACACTATACACTACATTACACACTACACTATACACTACACTATACACTACACTATACACTGCACTATTCATTACACTACACACTATACACTACACTACACTATACACTACACGATACACTACACACTGCACTATACACTACACTATACAATACACTACATACAACACTATACACTACACACTACACTATACACTACACTACTCACTACACACTAAACGATACTACTTTACACTACACTATACACTACACTATACACTACACTATACTACACTATACACTACATTATACACTACACACTACACTATACACTACACTATATACACTACACTATACACTACACTATACACTACATACTACACTATACACTACATACTACACTATACACTACACTATACACTACACTACACACTATACGATACTACTATACACTATATTATACACCACACTATACTACACTATACACTACACTACACACTACACTATACACTACACTCCACACTACACTATACACTACACTATACTACACTATACACTACACGCTACACTATACACTACACTATACACTACACTATACACTACACTATACACTACACTATACACTACACTACACACTACACTATACACTACACTATACACTACACTATACACTATACACTACACTATACACTACACTACACACTACACTACACACTACACTATACACTACACTATACACTACACTATACACTACACTATACACTACACTACACTATACACTACACTATACACTACACTATACACTACACTATACACTACACACACACTACACTACACACTACACTATACACTACACTATACACTATACACTACACTATACACTACACTATACTATACACTACATACTACACTATACACTACATACTACACTATACACTACACACTATACGATACTACTATACACTATATTATACACCACACTATACTACACTATACACTACACTACACACTACACTATACACTACACTCCACACTACACTATACTACACTATACACTACACTACACACTACACTATACACTACACTATACACTACACACTACACTACACTATACACTACACTATACACTACACTAGACACTACACTATACTACACTATACACTACACTACACACTACACACTACACTATACACTACACTATACACTACACTATACACTATACACTACACTATACACTACACTACACACTACACTACACACTACACTACACACTACACTACACTATACACTACACTATACACTACACACTACACTATACACTACACTATACACTACACTATACACTACACTACACACTACACTATACACTACACTATACACTACACTATACACTACACTATACACTACACTCTACACTCTACACTACACTATACACTACACTATATCACATTCTGTCTCATCACTTTCTGCAGGCGTGCAGAGTTCCAAATGCGATTCGCTGATAGCCAAAACAGCGGATAGCAAGTCCGTGGTATAAGGGGCCGTCCATAAATGACGTCACGCACCTATGGGGGAGAGGGGGTGGGTCAGACATTTGTGACGAGGGGGGGGGGTTGAGAAATGTGACGTCACATCAAAACGCGCAACTTTAAATAAATATAAACAACACGTTCTACTTAATTAATTAGACTTTTTAATAAATGTTTTCTCCTACAACATCAGAGTGCAGCGCCACATTAGATACGCACTGCAATGACAACAATAGTTTATAGCGATTTGAAGCATGTTTTTTTGGGGGGGGCAGAGCTTTGTGACGTCATACTTGAGGAGGGGGGGGTCAAAAAATCGTCCAAAATCGCGTGACGTGATTTATGGACGGCCCCTAACGGGGGAATCCCGTACTCGTTTGAGGCTGAGTCGACCTAGCGGAGACCGGCGCAGAGACAGTCGCCACTGATGTTGGCCGTGAGCGGGAATCGAACTCGTAGGGTTTGTATCGGCGTGCGCTCACCACTACACCACCGCTCCCCATCACACTAAAGACAAAGTTCCCACCGTGTAGCCTGTAACAGGCTGCAGGGGCAAGTGCTGTTAGCGAGCGCCTACGAAGGCCGGCACCGTGGCACCACGAGGCGGGGTGTGGGTGGCCAGCAACCACGCCCGGCCGCCTTTGTCTCCCCCCCCCCCCCCAGCGGCGATGTTTTACTACACACCGCACCAGGTGCTCATTTGAGGCCGAGTCGACCTAGGGGGAGGCCCAGGACCCGGTTCAGATAGTCGTCACCGGCGTTGGTGACCGTGAGCGGGGAATCGAACTCGGGGTCGCCGGCTTAGCACCGCAGCGTAGCGCTAACCGCTGCACCACCACTCCCCACCGTACACAACCACACACACACACGCGTAAAGAGACATGGGCATACTCTTTGGTTCTATTGGGTAAAGTCACGTAGGTGAAAATAAAATAACAAAAAAATTAACAAAAAATCACGACGTTTCGGCCACAACACAAGCGGCCTTCATCAGGTGAAGGGACGAGACTGTCTGGAGGACAGCGCTGGAGTGGGAGAAGCCACGCTCAGATCACGACCTTTAAGCTGCGGCATCTTTTGAGGAAGGTTAGCATCTCGATGAGTTGCGACTTCTTGTCCCGTTGTCTGTTAAAAGCTCTAACAGATAGGTGAAAGCCCTCCCCATAGAGGTTATCAATTCTAGATTTAAAGCTTTCGGGACTGCTAGGATCCATACTCTTTGGTTCTATAGAACCAAAGAGTATGGATCCTGTGACTGCTAGGATCGTGACTGCTAGGATCCATACTCTTTGGTTCTATCCATACTCTTTGGTTCTATAGAACCAAAGAGTATGGATCCTAGCAGTCACGAAAGCTTTAAATCTAGAAAAGACATGGGCATGGTTAAATAGAGGACGTCATTCAATATTGCACGGGCGTCAGACGCGTGCAGCTCAAATATTAATGGCACGGAAGTGTAAATAACATCTGAAAGCCATATGTTTTAATCATGAGAACACTCATGCATAATGGACAAATGTTACATTTTTTTAAAAGTGAAATATTGCTTATTAGGGTTAAAATAATATCTGCCGCAAAAATCGCAACTACACACACACAAAGATCCCCCGTGTAGCCTTAACAGACTGTTGGGGCAAGTGCTGTTAGCGAGTAGCAGCACCTATGAAGGCCGGCACTGTGGCACACGAGGGGGTGGGTGGCCAGCACCTCGCCCGGCCGCCTTTGTCTCCCCAGTGCTAGCGATGTTCGCTACACACCGCACCGCTACACCAGGTACTCATTTGAGGCTGAGTCGACCTAGGGGAGACCCGGGACCGCTACACCACACACACGCACACGCGTGTAATAGACATGTCCCAGCCCTTATTGTCAATCCACGACTGGATGCGGGCCAGCTCGTGTGAGTTATTGACCATACTTCACCACTCTGGTCATCGCGGGTGGCCGCAGACGAGGGAGCAGCGAAGTACAGTACAACAGATGTTGCTTCACACGATAGACAGTACGAGCATGTGCGTGTACACGTGTGTGTACACGTGTGTATGTGTTTACACGTGTGTGTGTGTACACGTGTGTGTGTGTACACGTGTGTGTGTGTACACGTGTGTATATGTGTACACGTGTGTGTACACGTGTGTATGTGTGTACACGTGTGTGTGTACACGTGTGTGTACACGTGTGTGTGTGTACACGTGTGTGTGTGTGTACACGTGTGTATGTGTGTACACATGTGTGTGCGTACACGTGTGTATGTGTGTACACGTGTGTGTGCGTACACGTGTGTATGTGTGTACACGTGTGTGTACACGTGTGTATGTGTGTACACGTGTGTGTACACGTGTGTATGTGTGTACACGTGTGTGTACACGTGTGTATGTGTGTACACGTGTGTGTGTGTGTACACGTGTGTGTGTGTGTTGTCTGGACCACTGGACGGGTTCCGCAGGATTGGAAGGATGCCCTGGTGGTCCCCCTTTTTAAGAGGGGGGACCGCACAGACTGTAACAACTACAAGGGCATCTCACTCCTCAGTGTGCCGGGAAAGGTCCTGGCAAGGATTATTCAGCATCGCCTTACCAGGCACGCTGAGGAGAGGCTTGCGGAGCCCCAATGCGGTTTCAGGAAAGGGCGGTCCTGCACAGATGCCATATTTTCTGTCCGTCTGCTACAGCAGAGGTGTAGGGAATTCCAACAAGACCTACATCTCTGCTTTATTGACCTGGTCAAGGCCTATGATACCATCAGTAGGCCTGGGCTCTGGGTCGTTCTTCGTGCTTTTGGAGTACCTGACCCTCTGCTCACGATCATTAAGGACCTTCATGATGGTGAGCGGGCCCGGATAAAACTACGTGGCCGGGAGTCAGAGCCATTCCCTGTACACCTTGGGGTGCGACAGGGATGTCCTCTGGCTCCCACATTATTTAACATCTATTTTTACCACGTAGTTCGTGAAGCCTTCAATAGCTGTACCGGGGGAATCTCCATATGGTACAGATATAATGGGAGGCTCATCGATGCCCGGGTGCGGTCAAGCGATGGCTCCCTATTGCTCAACCACGTTATGTATGCTGATGATTTGGTAATAGCTGCTCAGTCAGAGGAGGAGTTGGAGACGCTGCTGCTGAGACTGGAGCGTGCCACTAAGAGGTGGGGCCTTACCATCAGCCCCACCAAAACTAAGCACCTGCCTGGGTATTTTGTACCATCGGACACTCCACCCCCACAACGCCCAATCGGTGATGGGGCAGTTGTGGAGAGAGTGGAGAGTTTCCCATACTTGGGCAGTGTGCTTATGACCGGCTCCAGTTTAACAGCAGAGGTCTCACTCCGAATCAGTCGAGCGGCAATATCTTTTCATCGGTTGCGTAAAGCTGTGTGGAAGCTACCTGGTCTGTCGCTCCGCACTAAGCTTCAGGTCTTCTCGCCCACGGTCATTCCCTCCCTTCTCTACGCTTGCGAAACGTGGACCCCCCTAATGGAACATCTTCGCCGGTTAGAAACATTTAGGCTGGCCTGCCTACGATCCATCCTGGGTTTAACCAGACTGGATTGTGTGAGGAGCTCACAAATCCTTGAAAGATCTGGGCAGGGTCCCATCGGTGAGCTCCTCCGGCAGGCAAGGCTGCGATGGCTGGGTCAAGTAGCCCGCAAGCGGGCGCGGCACGGGCTAGAGAAGAGATGGAGTGATGTGGTACAGGAGGACGTGGAGCTGAGTGGACTTGCCGATGACTGGTAACAGCGGTGTCAAGATCGGCCTCTGTGGAGGAGGCTCGTGAAGGATGCTACTGGGCAGTTGGAGGCAGTCGCCCTCCAACAACAACGGAGGGCGGAGGAGCGACGCTCAGAACAACGAGCGGAGCGCCGGGTGGCTAAAGCACAGCAGGTTGGCACAGTAGGGGGCACAGGTGGTGCATCAGCCAGTCATCTCAGTCAGTCGACCCGTGGCACCTGAGTCTGCCCCGTGACCTCCTGCCAGCGGGCGTTCGACACTTCACGTGGCCTCAGGGTGCACATAGCCTGGCACAAGCGTCGTCGTGACCTCACCGCCACTTAGTGGCGAATGGCGGTTGTTGTTGTTGTTGTGTGTGTGTACAGGTGTGTGTGTACAGGTGTGTATATGTGTACACGTGTGTGTGTACACGTGTGTATGTGTGTGCACGTGTGTGTGTACACGTGTGTGTGTACACGTGTGTGTGTGTACAGGTGTGTGTGTGTACACGTGTGTGTGTACACGTGTGTATGTGTGTACACGTGTGTGTGTGTACACGTGTGTGTGTACACGTGTGTATGTGTGTACACGTGTGTATGTGTGTACACGTGTGTGTGTACACGTGTGTGTGTGTACACGTGTGTGTGTACACGTGTGTATATGTGTACTGCACGTGTACACGTGTGTATATATGTACACGTGTGCCTGTATACGTGTATATATGTATACGTGTACGTGTACAGGTGTGTGTATATGTGTACACACACGTGTGTGTGTGTACACGTGTGTGTGTACACTTGTGTGTGTGTACTGCACGTGTACACGTGTGTATATGTGTACACGTGTGTGTGTACTGCACGTGTACACGTGTGTATATGTGTACACGTGTGTGTGTGTACTGCACGTGTACACGTGTGTATATGTGTACACGTGTGTGTGTGTACAGGTATGTATATGTGTACACGTGTTTATATGTGTACACGTGTGTGGGTACACGTGTGTGTACACGTGTGTGTACACGTCTGTACGTGTGTATACGTATGTGTACACGTGTGTATGTGTGTACACGTGTGTGTGTACACGTGTGTGTACAGGTGTGTATATGTGTACACGTGTGTGTACAGGTGTGTATATGTGTACACGTGTGTGTGTACACGTGTATATGTACATGTGTGTGTGTACAGGTGTGTATATGTGTGTACAGTTGTGTATATGTGTACACGTGTGTGTACACGTGTATATATGTACACGTGTGCCTGTACACGTGTATATATGTACACGTGTACGTGTACAGGTGTGTATACGTGTACACGTGTGTGTGTACACGTGTGTGTACACGTGTGTATGTATACGTGTGTGTACACGTGTGTGTGTGTACACGTGTGTATACACGTGTGTATGTGTGTACACGTGTGTATGCGTGTACACGTGTGCGTGTGTGTACACGTGTGTGTGTACACGTGTGTGTACAAGTGTGTGTATGTACACGTGTGTATGTGTGCACACGTGTGTGTACACGTGTGTGTGTGTACACGTGTGTATGTGTGTACACGTGTGTATGTGTGTACACGTGTGTATGTGTACACGTGTGTGTATGTGTACAAAGACAAAGATTTTTGTCTTTGTATGTGTACACGTGTGTGTACACGTGTGTGTGTACACGTGTGTGTATGCGTGTGTACACGTGCGTGTATGTGTGTACACGTGTATGTGTGTACACGTGTGTGTGTGTGTGTACACGTGTGTGTGTGTACACGTGTGTGTGTGTACACGTGTGTATACACGTGTGTATGTGTGTACACGTGTGTATGCGTGTACACGTGTGCATGTGTGTACACGTGTGTGTGTACACGTGTGTGTACACGTGTGTGTATGTACACGTGTGTATGTGTGCACACGTGTGTGTGTACACGTGTGTGTGTGTGTACACGTGTGTATGTGTGTACACGTGTGTATGTGTGTACACGTGTGTATGTGTACACGTGTGTGTATGTGTACAAAGACAAAGATTTTTGTCTTTGTATGTGTACACGTGTGTGTACACGTGTGTGTGTACACGTGTGTGTATGTGTGTGTACACGTGCGTGTATGTGTGTACACGTGTATGTGTGTACACGTGTGTGTGTGTACACGTGTGTGTGTGTACACGTTTGTGTACACGTGTATGTGTGTACACGTGTGTGTATGTGTGTAGACGTGCGTGTGTGTGTGTACACGTGTATGTGTGTACACGTGTGTGTATGTGTGTACACGTGTATGTGTGTACACGTGTATGTGTGTACACGTGTATGTGTGTACACGTGCGCGCGTGTGTACACGTGTGTGTGTACACGTGTGTGTATGTGTACACGTGTGTGTACACGTGTGTGTATGTGTGTGTACACGTGCGTGTATGTGTGTACACCTGTGTGTACACGTGTATGTGTGTACATGTGTGTGTATGTGTGTACACGTGTGTGTGTACACGTGTATGTGTGTACACGTGTGTGTACACGTGTATGTGTGTACACGTGTGTGTGTACACGTGTATGTGTACACATGTATGTGTGTACACATGTGTGTATATGTGTACACGTGTGTGTGTACACGTGTATGTGTGTACACGTGTGTGTATGTGCACACGTGTATGTGTGTACACGTGTGTGAATGTGTGTACACGTGTATGTGTGTACACGTGTGTGTGTACACGTGTATGTGTGTACACGTGTGTGTGTGTACACGTGTGTGTGTGTGTACCCCAGGCGACTCGGTACGTCTCGTGTTCAGCGCCCGCACCAACTACATGTACGCGCGCGTGCGCTCCACGCTGCCCGAGCTGCACGCATTCACGCTGTGCACGTGGCTCAGACGGACTGGCCTCGGCCTGGGAACGATCCTCTCGTACGCCGTGACCGGGCAGCCCAACGAGCTCACCCTGATGGAGGCGGGCGGCGACGGCGTGGAGGTGGTGGTCAACGACAAGGTGGGGGGGCATCGTCATCATCGTCGTAATTATCATCGGCAGCATCATCGTCATCGTCGTAATCATCGTCACCATCATCGTCATCATCATCGTCGTCATCATCGTCATCAAGTCATCATCATCAAGTCATTATTATCGTCAGCATCATCGTCATCAAGTCATCATCGTCGTAATCATCGTCAGCATCATCGTAATCATCGTCATCAACATCATCATAGAGTCATTTATCTGTGTGTATCTCTATTTATCTCTATGCATCTCCATGTGTCTCTATGTATCTCTGTTAATCTCTATGCATCTCCATGTGTCTCTATGTATCTCTATGCATCTCCATGTGTCTCTATGTATCTCTTAATCTCTATGCATCTCCATGTGTCTCTATGTATCTCTGTTAATCTCTATGTATCTCCATGTGTCTCTATGTATCTCTGTTAATCTCTGTGTATCTTCATGTGTCTCTATGTATCTCTGTTAATCTCTATGCATCTCCATGTGTCTCTATGTATCTCTATGCATCTCCATGTGTCTCTATGTATCTCTTAATCTCTATGCATCTCCATGTGTCTCTATGTATCTCTGTTAATCTCTATGTATCTCCATGTGTCTCTATGTATCTCTGTTAATCTCTATGTATCTTCATGTGTCTCTATGTATCTCTGTTAATCTCTATGCATCTCCATGTGTCTCTATGTATCTCTGTTAATCTCTGTGTATCTCCATGTGTCTCTATGTATCTCTTAATCTCTTTGCATCTCCGTGTGTCTCTATGTATCTCTGTTAATCTCTATGCATCTCCATGTGTCTCTATGTATCTCTGTTAATCTCTATGCATATCCATGTGTCTCTATGTATCTCTGTTAATCTCTATGCATCTCCATGTGTCTCTATGTATCTCTGTTAATCTCTATGCATCTACATGTGTCTCTATGTATCTCTGTTAATCTCTATGCATCTCCATGTGTCTCTATGTATTTCTGTGTATCTCTATGTATCTCGATGTATCTCTGTGTACCTCTATGTATCTCTGTGTACCTCCATGTATCTCTGTGTATCTCTGTGTACCTCCATGTGTCTCTATGTATCTCTATGTATCTCTATATATCTCGATGTTTCTCTGTGTATCTCTATGCATCTCTGTGTACCTCCATGTATCTCTGTGTACCTCTATGTATCTCTGTGTACCTCCATGTATCTCTGTGTATCTCTGTGTACCTCCATGCATCTCTGTGCATCTCTATGTATCTCTGTGTACCTGTATGTATCTCTGTGTATCTCTGTGTATCTCTGTGTACCTCTATGCATAGCTATGTATCTCCATGTATCTCTGTGTACCTCTATGTATCTCTGTGTACCTCGATGTATCTCTGTGTACCTCTATGCATCTCTGTGCATCTCTATGTATCTCTGTGTACCTGTATGTATCTCTGTGTATCTCTGTGTATCTCTGTGTACCTCTATGCATAGCTATGTATCTCCATGTATCTCTGTGTACCTCTATGTATCTCTGTGTACCTCTATGTATCTCTGTGTACCTCTATGCATCTCTGTGCATCTCTATGTATCTCTGTGTACCTGTATGTATCTCTGTGTATCTCTGTGTATCTCTGTGTACCTGTATGTATCTCTGTGTACCTCTATGCATCTCTGTGTACCTCTATGCATAGCTATGTATCTCCATGTATCTCTGTGTACCTCTATGTATCTCTGTGTACCTCTATGTATCTCTGTGCATCTCTATGCATCTCTGTGTACCTCTATGCATAGCTACGTATCTCTGTGTATCTCTGTGTACCTCTATATATCTCTGTATACCTCTATGTATCTCCGTGCACCTCCATGTATCTCCGTGTACCTCTATGCATAGCTATGTATCTCCATGTATCTCTGTGTACCTCTATGTATCTCTGTGTACCTCTATGTATCTCTGTGTACCTCTATGCATCTCTGTGCATCTCTATGTATCTCTGTGTACCTGTATGTATCTCTGTGTATCTCTGTGTATCTCTGTGTACCTGTATGTATCTCTGTGTACCTCTATGCATCTCTGTGTACCTCTATGCATAGCTATGTATCTCCATGTATCTCTGTGTACCTCTATGTATCTCTGTGTACCTCTATGCGTATCTGTGTACCTCTATGCATAGCTAGGCATCGCTACGCATTTGTGCGTCCCTCCAGGTGATGCTGCTCCCCTTGAGAGTGCCCCGCCTCACCTGGCACCATGTGTGCGTGACGTGGAGCGCCCGCGACGGGGCGTGGAGCAGCTTCCTCGACGGGGTCCGCACGGGCAGCGGGGACGGCCTCGCGCCCTGGAGACCCCTCACGGGCGGCGGGGTCATCGTGCTCGGCCAGGAGCAGGTGGGAGACGCGCCGAGGCAACGGCCCCCTGCGTAGCCTCGGCGGGCCGCCGGGGGCAAGCGGCGCCCTTGAAGGGTGTGCACCGTGGCGCACGTGGCGGGTGGGGTGGGGTGGGCCAGCGCCACGCCCGGCCGCCTTTGTCTTCCTCAGCGGCGTTTGCTGGAGACGCAAAGAGAGAAAGATCCCGCACCCCCCACCCCCCCCCCCCCCCGGTACAGCCTTGATGAACTGTTGGGGCAGTTCTGTTAGCGAGGAGCACCTACGAAGGTAGATCTGAAACACGGTAGGACCGATGCCTCGGCCGTGGCTGATCATTGTTTTAATGCGGTGGGCTCACACGAAATGGATTTCTCTGCAAGCCCACTGGCTATCAACAAAGATTCGTTGATGAGGCCATCCATATGTACGGACACAATTTCAACGGAGAAGATGGGTAGAAACTTAGCAATCATTGGTAGGACGTCATCAACCAGTTTAGGTCATAACTGGCTGTGATGTTCCCATCCTACCACCTTCCGATGTTAGTTGTTATTTTCGGCTCTCCGATTTTACATCAACAGGTTAAATTTCTCACATCAACACGCTAATCTCTCACATGAACATGCCAATCTCCCACATTAACACGCCAATCTCCCACATTAACATGCTAATCTATCACATTAACACGCTAATCTCTCACATTAACACGCTAATCTCTCACATTAACATGTTAATCTCTCACATTAACATGTTAATCTTCCACATTAACATGCTAATCTCTCACAGTAACACGCTCATCTCTCACATTAACACGCTAATCTCTCACATTAACATGCTAATCTCACATTAACACGCTAATCTCTCACATTAACACGCTAATCTCTCACATTAACATGCTAATCTCTCACATTAACACGCTAATCTCTCACATTAACACGCTAATCTCTCACATTAACACGCTAATCTCTCACATTAACATGCCAATCTCCCACATTAACATGCTAATCTCTCACATTAACATGCTAATCTTTCACATTAACATGCTAATCTCTCGCATTAACATGCTGATCTCTCACATTAACACGCTAATCTCTCACATTAACATGATAATAACATTAACATGCTAATCTCCCACATTAACACGCTAATCTCTCACATTAACACGCTAATCTATCACATTAACATGCTAATCTCTCACATTAACACGCTAATCTCTCACATGAACACGCTAATCTCTCACATTAACATGTTAATCTATCACATTAACACGCTAATCTCTCACATTAACACGCTAATCGTTCACATTAACATGCTAATCTCTCGCATTAACATGCTGATCTCTCACATTAACACGTTAATCTCTCACACTAACATGATAATCTATCACATTAACATGCAAATCTCTCACATTAACACACTAATATCTCACATTAACACGCTAATCTATCACATTAACACGCTAACCTCTCACATTAACATGCTAATCTCTCACATTAACATGTTAATTTTTACCTGACAACCCTCCAATTGGTGGAAACCCATCACGAGCGCCGTGGTGGACCATCACGTGCACCATGGTGGACCATCACGAGCACCGTGGTGGACCATCATGAGCACAATGGTAGACTACCACGAGCACCGTGGTGGACCATCACGAGCACGGTGGTGGACCATCACGTGCACCGTGGTGGACCATCACGAGCGCCGTGGTGGACCACCACGAGCGCCGTGGTGGACCATCACGAGCACCGTGGTGGACCATCACGAGCACAATGGTGGACCACCACGAGCAGCATGATGGACCATCACACGCACCGTGGTGGACCATCACGAGCACCGTGGTGGACCACCACGAGCACCGTGGTGGACCATCACAAGCACCGTGGTGGACCATCACGTGCACCGTGGTGGACCATCACGAGCACCGTGGTGGACCATCACGAGCACCGTGGTGGACCACCACAAGCACCGTGGTGGACCATCACGAGCGCCGTGGTGGACCATCACGAGCACCGTGATGGACCACCACGAGCACCGTGGTGGACCATCACGAGCACAATGGTGGACCACCACGAGCAGCATGATGGACCATCACGCGCACCGTGGTGGACCATCACGAGCACAATGGTGGACCACCACGAGCACCGTGGTGGACCATCACGTGCACCGTGGTGGACCATCACGAGCACAATGGTGGACCACCACGAGCAGCATGGTGGACCATCACGAGCACCGTGGTGGACCATCACGAGCACCGTGGTGGACCACCACGAGCACCGTGGTGGACCATCACGTGCACCGTGGTGGACCATCACGAGCACCGTGGTGGACCATCACGAGCACCGTGGTGGACCACCACGAGCACCGTGGTGGACCATCACGTGCACCGTGGTGGACCATCACGTGCACCGTGGTGGACCATCACGAGCACCGTGGTGGACCATCACGAGCACCGTGGTGGACCATCACGAGCACCGTGGTGGACCATCACGAGCACCGTGGTGGACCACCACGAGCACCGTGGTGGACCATCACGTGCACCGTGGTGGACCATCACGAGCACCGTGGTGGACCATCACGAGCACCGTGGTGGACCACCACGAGCACCGTGGTGGACCATCACGTGCACCGTGGTGGACCATCACGTGCACCGTGGTGGACCATCACGAGCACCGTGGTGGACCATCACGAGCACCGTGGTGGACCATCACGAGCACCGTGGTGGACCACCACGAGCACCGTGGTGGACCATCACGTGCACCGTGGTGGACCATCACGAGCACCGTGGTGGACCATCACGAGCGCCGTGGTGGACCATCACGAGCACCGTGGTGGACCACCACGAGCACCGTGGTGGACCATCACGTGCACCATGGTGGACCACCACGAGCACCGTGGTGGACCACCACGAGCACCGTGGTGGACCATCACGAGCGCCGTGGTGGTCCATCACGAGCACCGTGGTGGACCATCACATTAACATTAGCTGCCCCGCCCATACTGCTGACACTTTGGCTACGCCCAATTTAAACCTTTATGAACAGTTTCCTGATGACGAACGCTTGTGTTGCGATCGAAACATCGTAGTTTTTTTAATTTTCTTTGAACCTATCTACGTCACTTTACCGAAAGACCCAAAGAATATGAATTCCTGCAGTCACGAAAGCTTTAAATCCAGATCGAGCATAAGCTGTTTAGGCATGCGGTGGCTGGGCATGTGGGCTACATGAACCAGCCAACGCAGCCTTGCCTGCCGGAGGAGCTCACCGATGGAACCTTGCCCAGATCTTTCAAGGATTTGTGAGCTCCTCACACAATCCAGCCCGGTTAAACCCAGGATGGATCATAGGCAGGCCAGCCTAAATGTTTCTAACCAGCGGAGATGTTCCATTACGGGGGTCCACGTTTCGCAAGCGTAAAGAAGGGACGGAATGGCCGTGGCCGAGAAAACCTGAAGCTTAGTGCGGAGCGACAGACCAGGTAGCTTCCACACAGCGTTACGCAACCGATGAAAAGATATTGCCGCTCGACTGATTCGGAGTGAGACCTCTGCTGTTAAACTGGAGCCGGTCATAAGCACACTGCCGAGGTATGGGAAACTCTCCACTCTCTCCACAACTGCCCCATCACCAATTGGAAGTTGTGGGGGTGGAGTGTCCGATGGTACGAAATACCCAGGCAGGTGCTTAGTTTTGGTGGGGCTGATGGTAAGGCCCCATCTCTTAGTGGCACACTCCAGGTTCAGCAGCAGCATCTCCAACTCCTCCTCTGAGTGAGCAGCAATTACCAGCTTATCGGCATACATAACGTGTTTGAGCAATAGGAAGCCATCGCTTGACCACACCCGGGCATCGATCAGCCTCCCATTGTATCTGTACCAGATGGAAATTCCTCCGGTACAGCAACCGAAGGCTTCACAAACTACGTGGTCAAAATAGATGTTAAATAATGTGGGAGCCAGAGTACATGCTGTTGCACCCCCAGGTGTACAGGGAATGGCTTCGACTCCTGGCCACGTAGTTTTACCCAGGCCTGCTCACCATCATGAAGGTCCTTAATGATCGTGAGCAGAGAGTCAGGGACTCCAAAAGCACGAAGAACAACCCAGAGCCCAGGTCTACTGATGGTATCATAGGCCTTGACCAGGTCAATAAAGCAGAGATGTAGGTCCTGTTGGAATTCTCTACACCCCTGCTATAGCAGATGGACAGAAAATATAGCATCTGTGCAGGACCGCCCTTTCCTGAAACCGCATTGGGGGTCCGCAAGCCTCTCCTCAGCGTGCCTGCCAAGGCGATGTTGAATAATCCTTGCCAGGACCTTTCCCGGCACACTGAGTGAGATGCCCCTGTAGTTGTTACAGTCTGTGCGGTCCCCCTTCTTAAAGAGGGGGACCACCAGGGCATCCTTCCAATCCTGCGGATCCCGTCCAGTGGTCCAGACTGTTATGATGTCATATAGGGCAGTCTGTGCACAAACGCCACCCTCCCTCAGCATTTCGCTTAGGAGATCATCTCTGCCCGGTGCCTTTCCTGGTCTCAGACTCTGGATGGCTTTCAGTTCTTCTTCAACAGATGGCACCTCAACCAGCCACTCACAGGGGGTGACTTCTTCTTCCAATATTTGAGGCACCGCAGCCTCAGCAGGGTCATCCCCCAGGACCTCACAGAAATGCTCAGAAGATCTACAAACCTGTTCCTGGGGGGTCGGAGATTGGATTCACTGTTCTTTCCCATAACGATGGCAATCGGTGCGGAGCTGCGAGTTACTTTTTTGATGGCATTAAAGTGCGATTTGTGATCTCTGGCCACACAGACTTGCACAGACATACATAGACATAAAGTACATAGACACAAAGACATCCATAGCGATACAAGCATTGAGATGCGCGCCGAGCTACAGAGCAGACAGAGTGTGGGTCCGGGTGAAGGGCCGAGCATAGAAGCCTTAACCCTTGGGAAGAGTTCGAATTCCTCGAATAGTTACGGCGTGAGCCTTTACTGAAGATCTGCCTCCCGAGTCGCCTTATGCACCTCAACAGATACATAGAGACACATGGAGATGCATAGAGATTAACAGAGATACATAGAGACACACGGAGAAGCATAGAGATTAACAGAGATACATAGAGACACATGGAGATGCATAGAGATTAACAGAGATACATAGAGATTAACAGAGATACATAGAGACACATGGATATGCATAGAGATTAACAGAAATACATAGAGACACATGGAGATGCATAGAGATTAACAGAGATACATAGAGACACATGGAAATGCATAGAGATTAACAGAGATACATAGAGACACATGGAAATGCATAGAGATTAACAGAGATACATATAGACACAAGGAGATGCATAGAGATTAACAGAGATACGTAAAGACACATGGAGATGCATAGAGATAAACATAGATACATAGAGACACATGGAGATGCATAGAGATTAACAGAGATACATAGAGACACAAGGAGATGCATAGAGATTAACAGAGATACGTAAAGACACATGGAGATGCATAGAGATAAACATAGATACATAGAGACACATGGAGATGCATAGAGATTAACAGAGATACATAGAGACACACGGAGATGCATAGAGATTAACAGAGATACACAGAGACACACGGAGATGCATAAGGGTTTAACAGAGATACATAGAGACACATGGAGATGTATAGAGATTAACAGAGATACATAGAGACACATGGAGATGCATAGAGATTAACAGAGATACATAGAGACACATGGAGATGCATAGAGATTAACAGAGATACATAGAGACACGAGGAGATGCATAGAGATTAACAGAGATACATAGAGACACATGGAGATGCATAGAGATTAACATAGATACATAGAGACACATGGAGATGCATAGAGATTAACATAGATACATAGAGACACATAGAGATTAACAGAGATAGACACACATGGAGATACATAGAGATTAACAGAGATACATAGAGACACATAGAGATTAACAGAGCTACATAGAGACACACGGAGATACATAGAGACACACGGAGATGCATAGAGATACTATCTGCACACGCAGATAGAAACCACCAGTGCTTGTGCCAGGCTAGGTGCACTTGGAGGCCGTCTCTCACCCTTCATCCTCCTCTGTGCCCCCCCCCCCTGTCTCACCAGGACGTGTTGGGGGGCCACTTTGACGCCACGCAGGCGTTCGTGGGGGAGCTGACCCAGCTGGGCGTGTGGGCCGTGGCGCTGCCGCCCCAGGCGGTGTCGTCGCTCGCCTTCTGCGTGCCCGCAGACACTCCCGCCCGGGTGCTCGCCTGGAGCCGCAGGGGTCTCGAGGTCAGGGGGGGCCGCGGGATCCTGCGGGAGGGGCCCCCGTGCCCCCTCGAGCAGTGAGGAAGCCCCGTGCCCTCGACAAGACGGGATGTCTGAAATACAACAACACACACATATATACACACATCATACACACATACATACACTACATACACACACTACATACACATCATACACACACTACATACACACATACATACACACACTACATACACACACACATATATACACCATACACATACACACGTACATACACACACTACATACAGACACACACACACTACATACACAAACTACATACACACCATACACACACTACATACACACACTACATACACACCATACACACACTACATACACACATACATACACACACTACATACACATACACACCATACACATACTACATACCTACATACACACACATATACACACACCATACACACACACCATACACACCATATACACACTACATAGACACATACATTACACAAAATACATACACACACACTACATACACACACTACATACACACCATACACACACTACATACACACATACATACACACATACATACACACATACACACATACATACATACACACACTACATACACATACACACCATACACATACTACATACATACGTACACACATATACACACACCATACACATACACACCATACACATACACACATACATACACACATACATACACACCATACACACACTACATACACACACACACTATACACACACTACACACACAACATACACACACTACATACATACACACACTACATACACACACTACATACACACACTACATACACACACTACATACACACACCATACACACATATACACACACACACTACATACATACACCACACTCACATACATACACACATATACACACACTACATACACACATACATACACACATACACACACACACTACACACACACTACATACACACACACTGCATACACACACACACAACACACACACTACATACACACGCACACACTATATACATACACACACCACATATATACACCACACACACATACACACTACATACACACAGATACACTACATACACACACTACATACACCACACACACACACACATATACACATATACACACACTATACACACGACATACATACACACTATATACACACCACACCGACACATACACACCATACACACACCATACACATACACACCATACACACACCATACACACACACTACACACACACTACATACACACACACTAAATACACACACACACTACATACACACACACACACTACATACACACACACACTACATACACATACACACTACATGCACACATACATACACACACTACATATACACACCATACACATACACACCATGCATACACACATACACACACACACACTACATACACACACTACATATACACACCATACACATACACACCATACATACACACATACACACACACCACATAATACACACACAGTACATACACACACACTACATACACACACACACTACATACCCATACACACTACATACACACATACATACACACCATACACACACCACACACACACAACATACACACACCATACACAGACACACTATATACACACCACATACACACACACTACGTACACACACACACTACGTACACACACACACTACATACACACACACACACTACATACATACACCACACACACATACATACTACATACACCACATACATACACATATACACACCATACACACTACATACACACACAAACTATATACACACCACAACACACACACACTACATACACACACACACTACATACACACACACTACATACATACACCACACACAAACATATACACATATACACACACCATACACACTACATACACACACTATATACACACCACACACACACCCATTACACACCATACACACACATACACACACACACTGCATACACACACTACATACACACACACACTACATACATACACCACACACACATACACACTACATACACACAGATACACTACATACACACACTACATACATACACCACACATACACACACATATACACATATACACACACCATACACACGACATACATACACACTATATACACACCACACCCACACATACACACCATACACACACCATACACATACACACCATACACACACCACACACACTACACACACACTACATACACACACACTAAATACACACACACACACACACTACATACACACACACATTACATACACACACACTACATACACATACACACTACATACACACATACATACACACACTACATCTACACACCATACACATACACACCATACATACACACATACACACACACTACATACACACACTACATATACACACCATACACATACACACCATATATACACACATACACACACTACATAATACACACACAGTACAAACACACACACTACATACACACACACACACACACTACATACACATACACACTACATACACACATACATACACACCATACACACACCACACACACACTACACACACAACATACACACACCATACACACACTATATACACACCACATACACACACACACACTACGTACACACACACACTACATACACACACACACTACATACATACACCACACACACATACATACTACATACACCACATACACACACATATACACATATATACACACACCATACACACTACATACACACACAAACTATATACACACACCACAACACACACACACACTACATACACACACACTACATACACACACACTACATACATACACCACACACACACACACATATACACATATACACACACCATACACACTACATACACACACTATATACACACCACACACACACCCATTACACACCATACACACACATATACACACACACACTGCATATACACACTACATACACACACACACACTACATACACACACCATACACACACACACACTACATACACACACACTACATACACACACTACATACACACACACACTACACACACACACACCATACACACTACATACACAAACACTACATACACACACATATACACACACTACATACACACACTACATACACACACACTACGTACACACACACACTACACACATACACACCATACACACTACATACACACATACACACTACATACACACACCACATACACACACCATACACATACACACCATACACACACATACACACACACTAGATACACACCACATACACACACCACATACACACACCACACACACACCACATACACACACACACACCACATACACACCCACACACATACACTCAATACACATCACATACACACACCACACACACACACCACATACACACACCCACACACACCATACACACACACACCCCCACACACACACCACATACACACACACACCCACACACACACCACATACACACACCACACATACCCACACACACACCCCCACACACAAAGCACATACCCACACCACATACACACACCACATACACACACACACCACATACACACACCCAAACACATCACACACAACCACACACACACCACACACACACACACCCACACACACACCACACATACACACACATCACACATACACACCCACACACACACCACACACACACACCACACATACACACATACACACACCACATACACACACCACACATACACACCCATACACTCATACACCCACCACACACACACACCCCACACCCCCACATACACACAACACACCACATACACACCACACACACCCAATACACACCACATAAACACACTCACAACGCAATACACAACACACACCACATACACACACCAGATACACACCCTATACACACCACACACGCATACATACACCACACATACACACACAACACATATACACACCACATCCACACACACACCACATACACACCATATACACGCCACACACACATACACACACCACAAATAAACACACAACATATATACACACCACATACACACACCACACACACACCACATACACAGCACATACACACCACACACATGCACATACTACACATACACAACACACCACATACAAACACACCACACACACCACATACACACCACATACACACCACACACACATACACACACCACATACACACACAACGCAATACACAACACACACCACATACACACACTACATACACAACATATGCACACCACACACACATACACACACCACACATACACACACAACACATATACACACCACATCCACACACACACACCACATACACACCATATACACGCCACACACACATACACACACCACACATAAACACACAACACATATACACACCACATACACACACACCACACACACACCACATACACACCACATACACACCACACACACATACACATACTACACATACACAACACACCACATACAAACACACCACACACACACCACATACACACCACATACACACCACACACACATACACATACTACACATACACAACACACCACATACAAACACACCACACACACCACATACACACCACATACACACCACACACACATACACACACCACATACACACACACACCACACCACATACACACCACACACACACCCAATACACACCACATACACACCACATACACACACCACACACACACCACATACACACCACATACACACCACACACACACACCACACACACAATACACACCATATACACCCTACACACACATACACACACCACACATACACACACAACACATATACACACCACATCCACACACACACCACATACACACCATATACACGCCACACACACATACACACACCACACATAAACACACAACACATATACACACCACATACACACACACCACACACACACCACATACACACCACATACACACCACACACACATACACACACCACATACACACACACACCACACCACATACACACCACACACACACACCCAATACACACCACATACACACCACATACACACACACCACACACACACCACACACACACCACATACACACCACACACACACACCACACACACAATACACACCATATACACACCACACACACATACACACACCACACATACACACACAACACATATACACACCACATCCACACACACACCACATACACACCATATACACGCCACACACACATACACACACCACACATAAACACACAACACATATACACACCACATACACACACACCACACACACACCACATACACACCACATACACACACATACACATACTACACATACACAACACACCACATACAAACACACCACACACACACCACATACACACCACATACACACCACACACACATACACATACTACACATACACAACACACCACACACAAACACACCACACACACCACATACACACCACATACACACCACACACACATACACACACCACATACACACACACACCACACCACATACACACCACACACACACACCCAATACACACCACATACACACCACATACACACACACCACACACACACCTCATACACACCACATACACACCACACACACACACCACACACACAATACACATCATATACACACCACACACACATACACACACACCACACTTACACACACAACACATATACACAGCACATACACACACCACACACACACCCAATACACACCACATAGACACCCACTCACATACACACACTAAACATACACAACACACCACATACACACACCACACACACCACACACACACCACATACACACACACCACATACACACACCACACACATACACCAAATACACACCACATACACACCACACATACACACACACCACATACACACACCACGCAATACACAACACACACCACATACACCACACACACATACACACCACATACACACCACACACACATACACACCACATGCACACACACTACACACCACATACACACACCCAATACACACCACATACACAACACACCACATACACACACCACGCACACCACACACACACCATATACACCACATACACACACCACGCAATACACAACACACACCACATACACACACCACACACACATACACTCAATACACATCACATACACACACCACACACACACATACACACCACATACACACACCACACACACACAATACACACCACATACACACACCACACACACACACCCAATACATACCACATACACCCAATACACATAACATACACAACACACCACATACACACCCAATACACACCACATACACACCACACATACACACACACCACATAATACACACACATACCAAATACACACAACACACGCCACATACACACACCACACACACATACACACAATACACACCATATACACACCACATACACACCACACACATACACACCACATACACACACACCACATACACACACATACACTCAATACACATCACATACACACACCATAACAACAACCGCTATTCGCCACTAAGTGGCGGTGACGTCACCACGGCGCTTGTGCCAGGCTATGTGCACCCTGAGGCCACGTGAAGTGTCGAACGCCCGTTGGCAGGAGGTCACGGGGCAGACCCAGGTGCCACGGGTCGACTGACTGAGATGACTGGCTGATGCACCACCTGTGCCCCCTATTGTGCCAACCTGCTGTGCTTTAGCCACCCGGCGCTCCGCTCGTTGTTCTGAGCGTCGCTCCTCCGCCCTCCGTTGTTGTTGGAGGGCGACTACCTCCAACTGCCCAGTAGCATCCTTCACGAGCCTCCTCCACAGAGGCCGATCTTGACACCGCTGGTACCGGTCATCGGCAAGTCCACTCAGCTCCACGTCCTCCTGTACCACATCACTCCATCTCTTCTCTAGCCCGTGCCGCGCCCGCTTAGCCCCCTCAATCCGGCCGAACAAAAGCTGTTACGGCATGCGGTGGCTGGGCATGCGAGCTACATGACCCAGCCATCGCAGCCTTGCCCGCCGGAGGAGCTCACCGATGGGACCTTGCCCAGATCTTTCAAGGATTTGTGAGCTCCTCACACAATCCAGTCTGGTTAAACCCAGGATGGATCGTAGGCAGGCAAGCCTAAATGTTTCTAACCAGCAAAGATGTTCCATTAGGGGGGTCCATGTTTCGCAAGCATAGAGAAGGGAGGGAATGACCGTGGCCGAGAAGACCTGAAGCTTAGTGCAGAGCGACAGACCAGGTAGCTTCCACACAGCATTACGCAACCGATGAAAAGATATTGCCGCTCGACTGATTCAGAGTGAGACCTCTGCTGTTAAACTGGAGCCAGTCATAAGCACACTGGCCAGGTATGGGAAACTCTCGACTCTCTCCACAACTGCCCCATCACCGATTGGGAGTTGTGGGGGTGGAGTGTCCGATGCTACAAAATACCCAGGAAGGTGCTTAGTTTTGGTGGGGCTGATGGTAAGGCCCCACCTCTTAGTGGCACGCTCCAGTCTCAGCAGCAGCGTCTCCAACTCCTCCTCTGACTGAGCAGCTATTACCAAATCATCAGCATACATAACGTGGTTGAGCAATAGGGAGCCATCCCTTGACCGCACCCGGGCATCGATCTGTACCATATGGAGATTCCCCCGGTACAGCTATTGAAGGCTTCACGAACTACGTGGTCAAAATAGATGTTAAATAATGTGGGAGCCAGAGGACATCCCTGTCGCACCCCAAGGTGTACAGGGAATGGCTCTGACTCCCGGCCACATAGTTTTTCCCGGGCCCGCTCACCATCATGAAGGTCCTTAATGATCGTGAGCAGAGGGTCAGGTACTCCAAAAGCACGAAGAACGACCCAGAGCCCAGGCCTACTGATGGTATCATAGGCCTTGACCAGGTCAATAAAGCAGAGATGCAGGTCTTGTTGGAATTCCCTACACCTCTGCTGTAGCAGATGGACAGAAAATATGGCATCTGTGCACGACCGCCCTTTCCTGAAACCGCATTGGGGCTCCACAAGCCTCTCCTCAGCGTGCCTGGCAAGGCGATGCTGAATAATCCTTGCCAGGACCTTTCCCGGCACACTGAGGAGTGAGATGCCCCTGTAGTTGTTACAGTCTGTGCGGTCCCCCTTCTTAAAAAGGGGGACCACCAGGGCATCCTTCCAATCCTGCG